>NC_133330.1:151352503-151652503 GCF_042186555.1 Aquarana catesbeiana
AGCAATTCCTCTTCTTCCAATGTGGCCCAGGAGGGTCAAAAGGATGGACACCCCTGTTCTGTAGTGTGTACTTGCTTTAATCCAAAGCACCTACTGTGACTTCTGTCTGTTCTCTCGTTCCTCTGCTTTCTGCATGAGTGACTTCTTATGCCGCATACACACGAGTGGAATTTCCATTGGAAAAATCTTGGATGGTTTTTCCGACGGAATTCTGCTCAAGCTTGGCTTGCATACACACGGTCACACAAAAGTTTGCTGAACTTTCGACCGCCAAGAACACAGTGACGTACAACACTACGAAGAGCCGTGAAAATGAAGTTCAATGAAGCGTCAAATTGTTTCCGAGCATGCGTAGGAATTTTGCACGTCAGAATTGGTACAGACGATCGGAATTTCCGATCGGAGTTTTTTCCGACTGAAAAATTGAGAACATGCTCTTAATCTTTTGCTGGCTGGATTCTGCCATCAAAAGTCCGATGGAGCATACACACGGTCGCATTTTCAGACCAAAAGCTCTCATCGGACTTTTGCTGGCAGAATTTCCGCTCATGTGTACGGGGCATAAGAGTCTATGATCACCAGACAATCCCCAGAGATGGCCCCTCTCCCCTCCAACATACAGCAGGTGACGGACAACTTCAGCCTTGCATGTTTCCCTGTGCCAATTCCATCCACTCAGGTCTCAGACTACACTCAGCTCCCTGCTCTATGCTGTGCAGTGTGTGACGTCAGATCCCCACCCCCTGCCTTCTAAAGCTCAGAAATGCTGTGTAAAATGTGTGCTTTAGGAGCCTATAGCGGAAAGAAGGCTTTCCAGATAAGCAGGTACAACTTATGTAAAAGGATTTGTTTAATCTCTGTGTACCACCTGAGGCTAGTCACTTCAGTTGTTAAATGTAAGGGGGTTACAAACAATTTAAAGAGTAACTCCACTTTTGTTAAGAAAAAACTTTGCCCCCTGGGTGATGTACATTGTAAGGATTTTAACAAACTTTGTTGCGGATTCCTACAAGAAATAACTCTTTGTTTTGTCTGTGTTCATGTTCAGAGTGAAAGTAATGGGAGGGATTTTATAATTATCAATCAGCTGCTGCACCTGCAGGGTCTGCATCCCTTTAGACGTGATTTTTTTTTTTTTTTTTTTTTTTCCTTTGGGGGTATCTCACCGAAAATTAAATTTTTATTGAGGAGGATGGCCAAAATCTGACTCCTATCTTAGTGCAGACTTCTGGAAAAGTCTGTAAGTCAATCACACAAGCAGAAAATTAACATTTCTGGGGGTGCATTCTGTACACTACAGAATGCCTCCAGGTAGCCATATTGCATTGTATTTTACAGAAAAGTACGGTGCTGCAGTTTTAAAAGGAAAGGAAATTTTTAATAACATTCAATTACAATATGACTCCAGTAGCAACTGTAGTGGGAAAAAATAAAACCTTGAAGCATATAAAGTGGAGTTACCCTTTAAGTTATTTATGCATATGTCCAATTTACCAGCTTAAAGTCCATGTATGGAGATATGGGGAGATGCTAAACCCACCTGATCCTAAGTATAGAACAGGATGACAGCATCTGCGGGTGTGTCAAATCATCTTTTGTCCTTTCCCAAATATAAAAACCTATTCTTCCTATCAAGAAACAGACAAACTGCTACCTTATACCATTTTAACACAATTTGACTATAAAAAAATGACCCAGACAATGGGTGGATTTCCCAATTGGTATTCCTGCTTTTTCATCCACTGCCTGAGACCTCCTATTGCAGCTTGAATGTGGCGGTTGCTGTACGTTTCAGCTTATGTACAAATCTGTGGATGAAGCAAAGACATGCTGGTAGGTTAATTTGCTCCTGTCTAAATGGTTCAGATCATCAAACAAATTTTAATATTACACAAAGATAACCCGAGTAATTACAAATTGCAGTTTTTAAATGATGTTAGTAAAAAAAGTGATTGTAAACCCTGTTACACCACTTGTACTTACAGGTAATCCTATAATAAGGTTTACCTGTAGGTACTGTAAATATCTCCTAAATTTGAGATATTGAGAAATTTGAGATATTCATTATATGCACTGCTGCCGACGTTGTTGGCGCATGTGCACTGAAGTAACGGCCCGCTCGTGCCATTTCTTCAGTACCCGTGCTGTGACTGGTGGCACGCGCACGCATGTAAATATCTCCTAAAGTTGCACAGTCTAGAAGATATTCACTATATGCACTGCTGCCGACGTTGGTGTATGCGCACTGAAGAAACGGCCCGCTCGTGCCCTTTCTTCACTACCCGTGCCGTGACTGGCAGCCCCTGCAGGAGTGACATCATCGCGGCTCCAGCCAATCACAGCGCCGGGGCCAACGAATCTGGAAGTAACTCCGGTGAAAGATGTCGGCCGTGGGAACGGAGTGCAGGCGGCACTGCAGGGCATCGTTCTAAGGTAACTATTTCATAATGAGCTAGTATGCAATGCCTTTGTTTCGCAGGGGTTTTTTTTCAGAGGTTTACAACCTCTTAAAAGGAGAAAAGCTGTCCAAACTGCCTGGCCCTATGTAAAAAGTAATTGCCCCCTTGCTACATTATGAATGAACTGTGATTAACCACATTTGTTGGAAAGCTGAGTTAAATTTCACTTGCCACATCCAGGCCTAATTACTGCCACACCTGTTTAATCCAGAAGTCACTTAAATAACAGCTGCCTGACAAAGTAAAGCACATTAAGCCTAGGTTCACATTGATGCGATTTGACATGTCAAATCGCATGCCAAATCGGCAGCAATTTCCGGACGAATCTGTGCGATGCTGCATTTGTGGCGCTGCACAGATTCCCAAAAGTAGTTTTGTAGGAACCCACACAGATGTCTCTGAAATCGCTTTCAAATTCCGACTGACATTCAGGTATGAAATCGTGGGAGTTCAGCCGAACCATGATTTCAATCCCACTGTCCGTGTGAACCTAGCCTAAAAGATCTAAAAAAAACAACACATCATGCTGCGGTTTAAAGAAATTCAAGAACAGATAATTGAGATGTATCAGTCTGGAAAGGATTTACCAACAAAACATCTTGATTATACTCCACAAATATTCTGTGGACTGATGAGACAAAAGAACTGTTTTGGAAGGTGTGCATCCCATTAAATCTGGCGTAAAACTAACAGCATTTTATAAAAAGAACATCATACCAACAGTCAAACATGATGATGGTGGTGGTGGTGGTGGTGGTAGTGTGATAATCTCGGGCTGCTTTGCAGCTTCAGGACCTGGACGACTTGGCATAATCGATGGAACCATAAATTCTGCGCTCTACCAGAAAATCCTGAAGGAGACTATTTGACCATCAGTTTCGTGACCTCAAACGCACTTGAATTACGCAGCGGACAATGATCAGAAACACACCAGCAAGTCCACCTCCTAAATGGCTCAAAAACAAAAATTAGGGTTTTGGAGTGGCCTAGTCAAAGTCTGGGCTAATCCAACTGAGATAGTGTGGTATGACCTTAAACAGGCCATTCATGCTTGAAAGCAGTTCCGCAAAGAAGAGTGGTGCCAAAATTTCTCCACAGCGATGTTAAAGTTATCACAAATGCTTAAATGCAGTTGTTGTCGCCAAGGGTGGCACACTCAGTTATTAGGTTTAAGGGCAATTACTTTGTCATATAGGGCCAGGCAGGTTTGATCAGCCTTTTTTTCCCTTAAAAAAAAAATGAAATCCTCATTTAAAAACTGCATGTTGTATTTACTCGGCTTATCTTTGTGTAATATTTAAATTTTTTGATGCTCTGAATCATTTAAGTGTGACAAATATGCAAAAAAATGAAAAATCAGGAAGAGGGAAAATACTTTTTCACAGCACTATATGTGTATGTATTAAAGTGAGTTAGAGACCTCAGATTGTAAGCTCCTTGAGAGCAGGGACTGTGAATGTACAGTATATTTAACGCTCTGCATACATTTACAACGCTATATAAGTAACTGTAATGGATAAAACATTTTTCACAAATTTTTGTGATCTCACTGACAATTTTAGTTGTTAAATTTGACATGTGCACATTCCAGGAGGCAGCACTTGGGGTTTCGCCATACACTTTACATTAAAATGTGTTGTTGTTATTGTGATTGTAAACTGGTGAAGTAAAGTGACTGGCCTTAGGTGATACACAGAGATGAAACCCATCCTCCTACATACAGTCAGGTTCATAAATATTGGGACCGACACAATTCTAATCTTTTTGGCTCTATACACCACCACAATGTATTTGAAATGAAACGAATAAGATATGCTTTAACTGCAGACTTTCAGCTTTAATTTGAGGGTATTTACATCCAAATCAGGTGAACGGTGTAGGAATTACAACAGTTTGTATATGTGCCCCCCCACTTTTTAAGGGACCAAAAGTAATGGATGCTCAGCTGTTCCACAGCCAGGTGTGTGTTATTCCCTCATTTTGCCATTTACAAGGAGCAGATAAAAGGTCCAGAGTTCATTTCAAGTGTGCTATTTGCATTTGGAATCTGTTGCTGTCAACTCTCAATATGGGATCCAAAGAGCTGTCACTATCAGTGAAGCAAGCCATCAATAGGCTTAAAAAACAAAACAAACCCATCAGAGAGATAGCAAAAACATTAGATATGGCCAAATCAACTGTTTGGAACATCCTTTAACCCTTTCATGACTAAGCCTATTTTTGAAATCTGGTGTTTACAAGTTAAAATCCGTATTTTTTGCTAGAAAATTACTTAGAACCCCCAAACATTATATATATTTTTTTAGCAGAGAATCTAGAGAATAAAATGGCGATTGTTGCAATATTTTTTATCACACGGTATTTGTGCAGCGGTGTTTTAAACGCAAATTTTTGGAAAAGTGACACTTTCATGAATTTTAAAAAATCCAAACAGTAAAGTTACCCCAATTTTTTTGTATAATGTGAAAGATGATGTTACGCCGAGTAAATAGATACCAAACATGTCACCCTTTATAATTGCACGCACTCGTGGAATGGCGACGAACTACCGTACCTATGAATTTCCATAGGCGACGCTTTAAAAAATGTTTACGGTTACCAGATTTGAGCTACAGAGGAGGTCTAGTGCTAGAATTATTGCTTTCGCTCTGACGATCGCGGCGATACCTCACATGTGTGGTTTGAACACCGTTTACATATGCGGGCGCGACTTCCGTATGCGTTTTCTTCGCTGCATGAGCTCGCGGGGACAGGGGCACTTTAAAAATTTTTTTATTTTTTTTTTTTATTTTTGTACTTTATAAATTGTGTTTAAAAAATTTTTTTTTTTTTTTTTTTTACTTTTATTGCTGTCACAAGCAATGTAAACATCCCTTGTGACAGTAATAGGTGGTGACAGGTACTCTTTATGGAGGGATGGGGGGTCTAAAAGACCCCCCATCCCTCCTTTACACTTCAAAGTATTCAGATCGCCGAAAACGGCGATTCTGAATACTGTGTACTTTTTTAAATTTGGCGCCATTGGCAGCCGAGTAAACGGGAAGTGACGTCATGACATCGCTTCCGTGTTTACAACGAGAAGGCTGGAACGAAGCCGCTCACAGCTTCGTTCCAGCCCGCCCCCAGCCGCCGAAGGCAGCCGAATGGACACCGGGCCTCCCGATCGCACGGGAGGCCCGGTAACAGCGGCGGGAGGGGGGGGATGTCACCTCCCGCTCCTCCTCCGGTATAACAGCCGAGCGGCTTTTAGCCGCATCGGTTGTTATACACGGGTAGCCGATCGCCCGCTGTAAACAACGGTACCGGGATGATGCCTGCAGCTGCGGGCATCATCCCGGTATAACCCCGGAAAGCCGAGTACGCATATCTGCGTACGGTCGTCGGGAAGGGGTTAAAAGAAAGAACGCAACGGTGAGCTCAGCAACACCAACCCGGAAGACCACGGAAAACCAATTGTGGTGGATGACCAAATAATTCTTTCCCTGGTGAAGAAAACACCCTTTACAACAGTTGGCCAGATCAAAAACACTCTCCAGGAGGTAGGTGTATGTGTGTCAAAGTCATCAAGAGAAGACTTCACCAGAGTGAACACAGAGGGTACACCACAAGATGTAAACCATTGGTGAGCCTCAAACAGGAAGGCCAGATTAGAGTTTGCCAAACAACATGTATGGCTGCCAATGGAACTGGTTCTAATTGTATTTATTGATGATGTGACTGCTGACAAAAGCAGCAGGATGAATTCTGAAGTGTTTCGGGCAATATTATCTGCTCATATTCAGCAGAATGCTTCAGAACTCATTGGACTGCGCTTCACAGTGCAGATGGACAATGACCTAAAGCATACTGCGAAAGCAACCAAAGAGGGAAAGAAGTGGAATGTTATACAATGGCCAAGTCAATCACCTGACCTGAATCCCATTGAGCATGCATTTCACTTGCTGAAGACAAAACTGAAGGAAAATGCCCCAAGAACAAGCAGGAAGTGAAGACAGTTGCAGTAGAGGCCTGGCAGAGCATCACCAGGGATGAAACCCAGCGTCTGGGGATGTCTATGCGTTCCAGACTTCAGGCTGTAATTGACTGCAAAGGATTTGCAACCAAGTATTAAAAAGTAAAAGTTTGATGGATGATTGTTAATCTGTCCCATTACTTTTGGTCCCTTAACAAGTTGGAGGCACATGTACAAACTGTTGTAATTCCTACACCGTTCACCTGATTTGGATGTAAATACCCTCAAATTAAAGCTGAAAGTCTGCAGTTAAAGCACATCTTGTTTGTTTCATTTCAAATCCAATGTGGTGGTGTATAGTGCCAAAAAGATTAGAATTGTGTCGATGTCCCAATATTTATGAACCTGACTGTAAGTTATACCTGTTTCTCTGCAGACTTCTCTTCTCTAACATCCGTTCAAAGTGCAGAATTTATACAGTGTATGTGTGTGTGTGTGTGTGTGTGTGTGTGTGTGTGTGTGTGTATATGTATATGTATATATATATATATATATATATATATATATATATATATATATATATATATATACACACACACACACACACACACACACACACATGCTGCATGTTCGTATTTCATGTCTGAGGTTTACAACCACATTAATTATTAGAGGCATAAGAAAGTGATCTTCCCCTATTTGGCCCCATTCATACCTGCACATCGCTCGAACGCATGCTTTTTCGCACAACAACATAGTTCAGCCAGTTCACTTGAAAGAGATATCCTACACCCGACAAATGAGGCAGAGTAGCTTGTTTCCTCTCCAGGAATTTTGCCGTGTGACACAAAGTGCTCATTTCCTTTCCATGTTTGGGGTGCCATTAATTGCACCGCAAGCACAACGTGTTTTCTTTTTTTTTTTTTTTGTTTTGCACTTTCTGGAACGCACAGCTGTGTACGGGGCCTTATTCTTCTCATCAATTATTATGTATTATTTTTAGTTACAGGAATGTATCTTCCACACTTTATAGTTCTAACCCTTTTTCAGGTAATCTTTGTGAGCAAAGGAAAGGATCCAATGATGTCATTTATGATGCCTTTCTACTTGGTGAAGGGATGCTCCATTGAACAGCCTGTTTTCTCTGCAAACTACATCAAAGGAACAATAAGTGCAGAACCCGGTGGTACGTAAGTGACATAAGCTGACATATCTCATGGTGTACTGAAAGATATCTGCTGTCATCATCTAGCTAAGCTGCAAAGCTTTGTTCACATTTTACTTTACTTTACTTTTACTCATGATATCAAAGCAAGACTTTCTTTCTAGTAAAAAGTGTAGAAAAGTTACTCACATAAAAAAAAATTAAGGTTTTTTTAAATTTGTAAATGTGTTTTTTTTTTTTTTGTTTGTTTTTTTTTTTTAAACTTACGCTGCAAAAATACAAGCAAATCAAATGTACTCTAAAAAAATGAATTCAAGCAAAATGGAAATATTTTTTAGGGCCTTGTTCACACAGGTGTACATTCGTGCAATGGGCAGTGTTCTGCCTGAGGGTTAGCGTTAGTGTTGTACCTACATGGAATGCACAGGTGTTCCATGCATCTGTATGCAGGCAGACCGATTCATGTCAATTGGAACACAGCAGCTGCACAGACAGTCGTTGCTCCACATTTGACATCTGTGCAGTTCCCCGAACCTAGACAGTGTGAGTTTAGGGAACACACCCACACAGATGTCAAATTGAGAGCAGCGGATGTGTCTGTGCAGGCGCTGCATTACAGTTAACGTGAATGGGACTGCCAGCATGAGGATGCACGGAACACTTTTGTGCATCATGTGCAAGCAAAACACACCCCTTCGCGCTACTCTAAGCCCATGTGAATGAGGCTTTTATAATGAAAGAAGAAATATTGTTGGGACAATAAGTTAATTGGGCACTGTTAAGAGGTACATTGGAAAGACTTTTTATATATAAAAGCTGGATAAATAAATATATACGCTGTGCTTTTCAAAGTTATACACTATACCAGTGTAAAAAGAAACATATAAAAAACCTCCAATAGTGAAAAACGCGTAGGGGAAGGGGACAGGACGTCACGTTTGCACAGGTGATCTGACAGAGAGGAACAACATACCATCCCGATACCAGTCCGGTATTCGCCATTATTTTATTTTACCTGATATAGACCGGTGCACTGGTGCACCTAATCTATGTGAGTACCCCAGTTGGGGGGCCTTTTTTGCTTTCTGTTTATTAAACCGTTAAAACTCTATTACACTATCAAGTCTTTATTTTATACACTCACCGAGGTACCATACTGACGAGTCCAGGATTCTGGTGTAACTACGAGAGCCCAAAGGTGGTTCATATGCGTGTTTTGACTGCGCTTAGTTGTAAGGTTGCACGCTCTGAGGTGAGCATTAAATACCTAAGGGGAGCGCCAGAGTGAGGAACGCCACGGCATGTTCTGGATTTTATAATCGCATGAACTTTATTGCACTTAGCGGTTTTATAATCGTATGAACTTTATTACATCAGGATAGACTGTTTTTGGATACCATACACTTGTACAGGAGCACTTCTTTTAACAACCCAGCAATGCAATATTAATATACTATATAATACTGGATGCTATGCACATGCACAGGAGCATGTTTTGTTTTGATTTCACTCCTCACTACCTATCACAGTTTTGAAGGCCATAAAATGCCCAGATGCCCCCCCCCCCCCCCCGATGACCCCATTTTGGAAAGTAGACACCCCAAACTATTTGCTGAGACATGTTTAGTCCATGGAATATTTTATATTTTGCCACAAGTTGCGGGAAAGTGACAAATTTTATTTATTTATTTTTTTGCACAAAGTTGTCACTAAATTATATATTGCTCAAACATGCCATGGGCATATGTGGAATTACACCCCAAAATACATTCTGCTGCTTCTCCTGAGTACAGGGATACCACATGTGTGGGACTTTTTGGGAGCCTAGCTGCATACGGGGCGTAAATTTTTGATTTCACTCTTCACTGCCTATCACAGTTTCGGAGGCCATGGAATGCCCAGGTGGCAAAAACCCCCCCCAAATGACCCCATTTTGGAAAGTAGACACCCCAAGCTATTTGCTGAGATGCATGGTGAGTATTTTGCAGCTCTCATTTGTTTTTGAACATGAAGAAAGACAAGAATTTTTTTTTTTTTTTTTTCTTTTTTCAATTTTCATAACTTTGTAACAAAAAGTGAGGTCTGCAAAATACTCACTATACCTCTCAGAAAATAGCTTGGGGTGTCTACTTTCCAAAATGGGGTCATTTGTGCCACCTGGGCATTCCATGGCCTCCGAAACTGTGATAGGCAGTGAAGAGTGAAATCAAAAATTTACGCCCTTAGAAAGCCTGAAGGCGGTGCTTGGTTTTTGGGGTCCCGTACGCGGTTAAGCTCCCAAAAAGTATCACACATGTGGTATCCCCATACACAGGAGAAGCAGCAGAATGTATTTTGGGGTGTAATTTCACATATTCCCATGGCATGTTTGAACAATATATCATTTAGTGACAACTTTGCGCAAAAAAAAAAAAAAAAAAATTGTCTTTTTCCCGCAACTTGTATCACAATATAAAATATTCCATGAACTCGACATGCCTCTCAGCAAATCGCTTAGGGTGTCTACTTTCCAAAATGGGGTCATTTGGGGGGGGTTTGAACTGTCCTGGCATTTTATGCACAACATTTAGAAGCTTATGTCACACATCACCCACTCTTCTAACCGCTTGAAGACAAAGCCCTTTCTGACACTTTTTGTTTACATGAAAAAATCGCTCCTCCACCCTCTGCTGCCCCCATGCTTCGGCATATATGTGGTGGGGGTGAAATCACCACCGACAGCGCTGGAGTCACGGCTTTATGTATCGTGGGAGCAAACGCTGTTGCTGTCAAGATAAATAAATCTGCGCTGCAACTGAATTGCATACCTGCTAAGCAAATGATGGTTAACAATAAAACAAAATAACATTACAGTATAACAGTAAGACTTACCATACCTGCAAAGCAAATACAAAAAAAAAAAAAACATTTTTTACCGCAACCTGTGCCTAAAATATATATATGCCGAAGCATGGGGGCATCCTCCCACAAAAGGTAGGAGCAAATCGCTCCTCCGCCCTCCGCTGCCTCCATGCTTCGGCATATATGCTGAAGTATGTAACTGTGGTGGTGAAATCACCTCCGACAGTGCTGGAGTCATGGCTTTATGTATCGTGGGAGCAAACGCTGTTGCTGTCAAGATAAATAAATCCGCGCTGCAGCTGAATTGCGTACCTGAAAACAAAAAAAGTGGTTAACAATAAAACACAGTAAAGTATAAAAAAATTGCATATCTGAAAATCAAACATGATAAAACATAATAACAATAAAACATTGCAGAATAGAAAAGGAGCAGAACAATAGAGAGAGAGAGAATAATAAAACAACAACTATTTTTGTTTTTTTTATTTTATATTTTTGTTGTGTTTTTTTTGTTTTTTGTTTTTTGTAACTTTAACTTTTGTAACTGGTACCAGGTTCGGGTCTCTCAAAATGCGATGACATCTTGGGAGACCCTGTGAAAGTGTGTCCTAGTCTGTGCAGTGCTGTACCCTACGTTAATACTCAACTAGTGTATGGTAGCGTTCAAAACATTCACCAATGCAAAGATCAGGATTGCCCGGACAGGAGGGACAATAATAGCGGGTGTCACACCTATATTCGCGCTTTCTGCAGACACAACATTTTCTTTGGAACTCACTCTTTTTGGTTATGCCCATGAGGAGGGAAAGGCCCAGAAAGATCTTAAATTCGGAAACCGTAAATGGTTTCCAATCTCTGGCAAGGGAGGACTGGGGATTATCGGCGATGTGTTGACCAGGGTACAAATCGCTTTGGTCCACAATAGATCTATAGAGATCTTTAGTGAAAAACAGCGAATAAAAATCAAGTGGCGTAAAATCAACTGTTTCCACCTGAATGCCGGGTTGTCCAGTGAATGGGGGGAGTACGGGTGCTGCAGAAGTGGTGGGTTCCCAATTCAGATTGGCAAATGCAGCAGGAAGGGCACTATGGGCACGACGGGCCTGTGTTCGTCTTCTTGGTGACAGCGGGACACTACTTGTGCTTGCCACCTCGCCAGCTTGAACTGCACTTATGGGACTCGCCAATTCACCAAGTGTTACTGCAGTGCTGGATGTACGACCAGGGTGTACTAAGCCACTGGTGCTTGCCAGTTACCAGAAGGAATAGCGGCACTAGTACTTCTCTGCTCCATACCAGAGCCCTGCGGTTCTTGCACCTCAACAGCAGAAGAAGAAGTTCGGGGTCTCGTACGCCTGACCTTGACAGGGACCACAACTCCGTCGTCAGAGCCATCTGTCATGGAGCCGCTGCTGTCTACAGGTTCGTATTTTGAGCCTGAATCTGACAGATGAGTGACTTCCTCTTCACTATCTGTCATGCTCAGAAACGTGTAGGCCTCTTCACTAGTGTACCTTCGATTTGCCATTTTGGGCTCTAAATTTAGTGGTACACTAGTGAGACTCACAGGTAAAAAAGCTCCTGACTGTTAGCGACTGATTCAAAACGCTACCAAAAAACTGTTAGCAATCACAGGGATCAGGCCTGACACTGCGAAAGCTGCAGTTATGTGTTTAGTGTTTTGTAAGGGACAGTGATCGATCGATACTGCACTTGGGTGGGCATGGCTGGGCCGAGGGGCAAAACGCAGGTGCTAGCAGGTATCTGGGCTGATCCTGCTAACACTGCGTTTTTGGGCACCCTAAACTGCTGGGGACGCTAGTATAGATCTGATCGGATCAGATATTGATCCGTTCAGATATATACCACTAAGGGAGGGGTATGCTGTGTGCGTGGGTGTTAGCTGTACTGGAACTAACCTGACGCTGCCTGGGGCAATGCAGACCCTATCTGACCCTAAAAACTTAACTTATATCACCGCCGGGCAATTAGGGGGTTAAACCTTTATTAGGTAATAAACGGTGGGTGCCCTAAAACTATAATAAACAAACTAACCAGCGTCACCCGTAACACTTATACGGTGATCACTGGTGAAAGGGTTAACTAGGGGGCAATCAGGGGGTTATACTTTCCTCCCTAATTAGCGTCACCTGTGACACTAATAAAGCGATCAGAAAAACGATCGCTTAGTGACACTGGCGACGGGGGGGTGATCACGGGGTTAAAACTTTATTAGGGGGGTACCCTAGACCTAAAGGGGGCTAACCCTAACTGCCCTACCACTTATAACTGTCACAAACTGACACCAATGCAATAATCAGAAAAAAAAAACTGCTATTGGTGTCACTGTGACAGGGGGTACAGGGGGGTGAAAAGTGTGCCTAGAATGTTCTACTGGAAGTGTAGTGTTGGTGCAACTCACATTGATGTCTTCTCTCCTCGGCGTCGGAACGAAAAGACCGGCTCGAGGAGAGATGACATCACTTCCTCCGCTTCTGTTTACATTACAGAAGCCTGTCATTCGCCAGGAGCGATCGCGAGGGGGTGGCCACGAATGAGTGGCCTCCCCCTCACCTCTGATCGTCCCTGACTAGAATCCGACCGCCGCAGGCACCGATCGGACCCCCCGCCCACGGGCAGGCAGGGACATACAGGTAAGCCCTTATACCTGCCCGTGCCATTGTGCCGACGTACATCAGCGTGCGGCGGTCGGCAACTGGTTAAGCTAGGTTAGGTCTAGCCTGGATTTCCACTTTAAATGGGAACTACATTGCATCTGAGCACCAAAAGCCAAAAATGCTATTTTAATTTGTTTTTCATATTCAAAGCAAACTCTCCTGTCCCCATGCTTTATTTTGCTGAGAAATTTCTGGCCGTGGTCATCTTGAATAAGGACAGATGTGTGATGTAGCATTTACTTCCTGGAATCCATCCGCCCCTAGCTCAGGCATGCAGGCAGGAGGATGCTCTTATCTGAAAAAACCCTCCTCCCCTCCTGAAGACTCCTGGGATGAATGGCATAATTTGCCTAGGTTTATTTTACTAATAGTAGCAGCATACGGATTAAAAAAGCCAATGTAAATTGAGTGAGTGAAGCTCCACTTAAAGATCTTTTCAGGTTTCGGCAAATAATGTATAATCTAACTAGAAAGTATTAACGTTTGTTTACATTTTAACAAACACTGATGTTGAAACACCTGTAAAATCGCTGACAAATACTGCTTTTCTATGCAGAACCAAGGCTAAAACTGCTTCAAAGGGTTATTGCTAAAAACATGCCTATTACATGGTCCTCAGTATATTAATATGCAGTGCTCGGTTTAGTAAAAGAATGCTTAGTTTTTAAACTGCTTATTTTTTTTCCCTCCCCTCTTCATTCTGCAGATGGCTTTGTTCCCTATCCACGCATGCGCAGTTCCCTCTCTTTCACTCTCTCATCAATGCTGAGTCATGAGAGGGAGTGAAGATGTGTGGGTAAGGAATGAAGTCAAGTGTTCCTCCATGCGTTTTTGAGGCTGCCCACTAAATGCTTGGTACGTCCTGCTATCTTCAGAATGGAGAGAGGAGGGCAATGGAATAAACAGCCTTACTAAATGTAGCACTGAATATCAAAAGATAAGTTTTTAGGGTTATTTATTTATTTTTTTTTAAGAATCATGTTTGCTTAGGTGGATGCAGCATTGATGCTACATCTGTCCCCCGCCGGCTGTAAGACAGAACCGAGCGATCAAACGCTGAACATTCTCAGAGCTCCGTGAGCAGAGAGCTGGTGACTGACTGTCCGCACTTACTGAAAGGGGTGGGAGTGGCTTGCTAGGGCCACTTATCCTTTTAATAAACCTTCAAACCACCTAAATCTTATTTGAGTGGAGGGCTGCATCTTAATCACCCTTTTTTAAACAAAAGCCAATTCAGATAAAATTAGGATTCTCCATCCTTTGGGCCACTCTGCTTGCCTGTTGGCTTTCACTGTGACTCCCTCTTACACCAGCCTACCAGCCTGTAAAGAAACAAAACACTGTCATAGATTCAACCATGGAAGGGTTTTTGGGAAGTGGCATTCAGCTCATATCAACCTGGCTCATAGCACCCCCATTCATTGGGTTCAGTGGCAGCAATAATAATCCTCAGCATTGTTATCAGTGGCAGCAGTAATAAACCCCCCTTCATCAGCACTGGCACCCCATCATCACTCAATGGAATCAATAATAATAACCACTGATGTCAACGGGTACAATAGTTCCCACCTCTTTCTTTTCATTGGTGTCAGTGAGTACAATAATTGCCCCACTCCCCCTCTTCACTGGTATTACTGGGCACAATAATAACCCCCCCCCCCCCCCCTTTCATTTGTGTTCTTGTATCATGTAATTACCTCACTCCCCTTCTTTACTGGTGTCGGTAGTATGCAAATGACCCCCCTCTTCACTGATGTCTGTGGGTACAATAATAACTCCCAGCATTGATGTTCTATGATTACTTACCCGATTAGGGGTTCCTGTGGTGTTTACTCTTTACTTACTATATTATCCCTGTCAGGCAAGAGATCACTCTGCCCAACAGGGGGCAGTACTGGGTGCTGGAACCCAGTGAGCATTTTAACACTCGGCACCCCACTCTCTGTTGAACTATGGCTCTCTCGTGGAATGCAATAAAATGTCCCAGGTTACAGAAATTTTCTCCAAGACAAGGAGAAATGTTAAGTCAATTTGAAATACTGAGATCCAACTCAAAAGCACTGGAACATAGCTGCAAGTCAAAAGGACAGATCAGTTTATCATCCAGCCCTTATTTGTTAAACTAGGAGTGGCACAAGAAGCAATTAAGCTCTACCTTTCCTTCCAACCAGCTTCAGAAGTAGGATTGTGTTGTATTTTGTGTTTTTGATGATTTTTGTCTTTGAACGTCCAACAAAGTTCCATCATCATTATTCATGCCAACCTTATGCTATAATTACAGGTGGATGGGAAGCACAGGCATCATTTAAACTTACCTTTAACAGTGGAGGAGCAATTGAGTTTGGGCAACAAATGTTTAAATTTGCAACCAATGGTATGTTTTATTATGTTCTTATTATAATTTATAATATGTATTCCATATCATGTTGATCTGGTTTTCATTGTGTTTACTATTCTAAGTGGAAAAAGCTACAATCTGGTTGGTTGTTATTGTTTGTTAAGTTAAATTTTCTGTCCTAAATATCTTTTTTTCATTTATTCCAGCTTCCAGAGCACCCCAACCTGCTAATGTTGTATACGGATACACCCCTACTGCTGTGCCAGGTCCCTATGGACCTGGTTGTTATCCCCCTGCCCCAGGAGGATATGTACCTGCACCTCCAGCTGGACCTTACCCATATGTACCCCCTACCATGAATGGATATGGTCCAGCACCTCAGCCCATGGGATATCCATATGCTCCACCTCCAGGTAATGAAACAATATATCACTTGAGCTGAAAGAAATTACATGGGCAGTGACTAAAGTCCTTGAATTGTGCTCCAATTATTCAGATCAGAGAGACAAAGTATGCGTTCTTTTCCAAAATGATTATTATTACACACGCGCATACACACACATACATATATATATTATAAAAGGTATGCACAATACCCTTTTTTTTTTTTTTTTATCGGCGAGTACAGGTACCAATACTTTTGGTCAAGTACTCACCAGTATCAATACTTTGCGGTGTGATTTGCATCCATGCAAAATTAATGAGTCCAAATCACACTGCAAAGAATCGCATGCAATTTGAGCAGGAATGCAGTGTAATTCATGTCCAAATCGCAAGCGGTTTCCCCACCACTCCTGTGTGAATCCAGGCTTGTCATAGTGATTTCAGCCAGGGTTCACATAGGAGTAGTGCGGGAAACTGCATGCTGCTCGGACATAAATTGCACCGCATTTATGTTCAAATTGCATGCGATTCTTTGCAGTGCGATTTGCGCCCACTCATTTTATATGGATGCAAATCGCACCGCAAAGGATCAGTTTTGGGTAACCGGAGCATTTTCACGAGTACAAAGTTTAACCACAGTGGCCACATATGGATCAAATTTAGGCTGGTCCCTGCTGAACCAGCCATATTTCGATCTATGTTTGGCTAGCTTAACACTACTCATTAAGCCTAGTACACACGGGTTGAATGTTGGGAGGCATCATGTGTACTGCAGCTGGACGGAGCTGTCAGGTTTTTTTCGTTCAGTCCTGCTCGGTTGAATAAAAAAAAAAATGAAATAGTGTGTACCAGGACTGCACGATTAATCATTAAAGAATCGAGATTGTGATTCTATCCCGCTTGTGATCTTAACACAGCATTTTCCCGATTCAGTGCGGTTCTCTCTGCTCACTGCTGACAGTTGTCAAAAAAAAAGGGGGGGGGGCAGCTTGCCAAGTTTTAGCTTAGGCGGTGATAAAGAGAAATGTTGTAACAATTTTGTTCTTTAGATTAAAGGAATGAACTTCCGTCTGTAAATGAAGTCAGTTTAACCACTTAAAGACTAAACCTTTTTCTGACACTTGTTGCTTACAAATTTAAAATCTGTATTTTTTGCTAGAAAATTACTTAGAATCTCCAAACATTTATATATGTTTTTTAATAGCAGAGACCCTAGAGAATAAAATGGCGGTTGTTGCAATATTTTATGTCACACTGTATTTGCGCAGCAGTCTTTCAAACGCATTTTTTTGGAAAAAATACACTTGAATTACTAAATAACTAACAACTATTGAAAAACTAAACAGTAAAGTTAGCCCAATTTTTTTGTATAATGTGAAAAATGATGTTACTCTGCAAGAATCATGAGAGAATCGTCATCTTTATTCTAAGCAAAAAAATTGTGATTCTCATTTTGGCTAGAATTGTGCAGTACTAGTGTGTACTAGGCTTTATCCTTTAGCTACTGCAGCTGTTCAACCTACAAGGATTGACACAAGATTCCTGTGTAGAAATTGACAAGCACGGCATCCCAGCATTCTCCCTCCATGATTCCCAGCTCGAGGGGCAGATCTGACAGGCATGGGAGCGCTCTTTCCTCCTAGTTAGTTGATATCACTGTTTCTGATAAAGGCTTTAAGTTTACATTACCGCTGGCCCCACGGTTTGTTGCAGGCTGTGCTTTTACTACTACATGTGATTTTATCTCCATTCAAATGTGAGTGCATGTCATGTGGTTTTATTGTCTTTTAATAAAAGGTTTAACTCTGCTAGGTCCATGTGCTTTCTTTAATTTATGAACTAGATGGTACTCCTAGGGTAGCAAGATCTGGTGTGTAGGGAAAGTGCTAAAGCTATTCAAACCCACAAGCATGGCAGCCATAGCAACTGCTGATGCGTGTCTTGGAACAGTATGTTGGGGAAAGTTCCTTGATGTTTATTCATCAGGCTACCATAGTATGCTCCAGTGATCCACAATCACAACTCTCTCTACTTTGCACAACTATGTTGCCATCCCATTTCCATCAAAAGTGACAGATTTAACCTTCTTTGGAGTGCCAGCATGATTCAACTGTTTTGAATCTGGGATATGGTGGTTGTACCCATGCTTCATCAACTGTTTGTTTTTTTTTTTTCTGTGTTTGCTTCAAAGAATATAGGAATGTTCCCTGAAATGTTTAGTCTGATTAACTTATGCTCAGGTATCAAGGATGTTTTGATTTAATAGGCAGTGATCTCTGTCTTTGTCAGATGTTGTGTGTTTTTTTTTGTTTTGTTTTTAATAGGATCAGCGGATTTGATTTTTTACATATCCGACATCTGCTTGGCCTATTAATGGTTGGTCCTGTTACTATTTCTATATTTTCTTAAACCTTATCTTCAACTTTTGTTCTCCCACATTTAAATTTCACTTCCCAATTTTTTAAAGTACTGTGTGAAGGAACTTCCCACTTTATAGTGTTGCCACCATATCTTCATTAACCACTTCCCTACCGGGCCAATTCTAACATTTCTCTCCTACATGTAAAAAGCATCATTTTTTTTGCTAGAAAATTACATAGAACCCCCAAACATTATATAAGTTTTTTTAGCAAAGACCCTAGAGAATACAATGGCGGTTGTTGCAACTTTTTATGTCACACAGTATTTGCGCAGGAATTTTTCGAACGCGTTTTTTGGGGGAAAAAAACAGTTTTGTGTTTAAAAACAAAACAGTAAAGTTAGCCCAATGTTTTTGCATTTTGTGAAAGAAGAAGTTACGCCGAGTAAATAGATACCCAACATGTCACCCTTCAAAATTGCACACGCTCGTGGAATGGCGCCAATGTTCGGTACTTAAAAATCCCCATAGGCGACGCTTTAAATTTTTTTACTGGTTACATGTTTTGAGTTACAGAGGAGGTCTAGGGACAAAATGATTGCTCTCGCTCCAACATTCGCGGCGATACCTCACATGTATGGTTTGAACACCGTTTTCATATGTGGGCGGGACTTACGTATGCGTTCGCTTCTGCGTGCAAGCACACGGGGACAGCGGCGCTTTAAACATTTTTTTTTTTTATTGTTAATTATATTTTATTTTTTTTATATTGACACTTTTTTGAAAAAAAAAAAAAAATTGATCACTTTTATTCCTATTACAACGAATGTAAACATCCCTTGTAATAGCAATATGACATGTCATGTGCTCTTAATAGTGAGATATGGGGTCAATAAGACCCCATATCTCACCACTTGGCTGGGAAGCCCGAAATAAAAAAAAATAATAAAATGATCGCCGCTTCCCAGCCCAATCGGCGCCGTTTTTTTGAATGGAGAGGCCGGGCGTGACGTCATAACATCGCGCCCGGCCTCCGACGATCATAGAGACTCCGGCGACCATCTGGTCCGCCGGAAATCTCTATGATCTACATCCGGCGCCGGCGGATCCGCTCTCCGCCTCACAGATCGTAACGGTGAGTCGGAACAACCACCGGAGGGCGGCGGGAGGGGGGGGACGTCCCCTCTCGCCTCCCATAGAAACGATCAAGCGGCGGAACGGCCGCTATGATCATTCCTATGGTGTAGAGATTCGCCGGCTGAAACCGGCAATATCTGAATGATGTCTGTAACTACAGGCATCATTCAGATATACCCGCCCAAAGCCCAGGACGTCATATGACGGTGGGCAGGCAGGAAGAAGGTTAAAGATATAGCACTTGGTCCAGTTTTGCTTAGTGATATTTTTCTGTCAGTGATGTGCTGTAGTACCACCCCCGGGCGGAAGCTGAGTGAATAAACCTTTAGGGCTGCGGAGCTGTGTTTTATAGAGCTGCTGGCTCCCAGTAAATATTTATGGCACCTGCAGATCTATCACACAGCACTGTCAATGAGAGAGAAAATATCACCGCTCTGAAGGAGGTCTGTGAGGAACAAACCTTTTCTCCATGCTAGAAGTAACAGGTGCAGGTAATTGAGAGGTAAACGAGAAATCTTTGACAGCCGCACTGAAAAGTAATCTTCGATCTTTATTAAAGTATAATCATAAAAATACATGCAAAAAAAAACAGAAGCTCCGCGCTTAGGACTACAAAAAAGTGATGAAGGTATGCAGCCTCCCCTGATAGACCCACGAGGGGGCTAGTGTGTATAAATAAAATAAAGAATGGGGTGAGTGGCGCTCCCTAATTGGGAGGTTATGTGAAATATATGCACAACACCAGTGCTACCAAAACCACTGTGATAATTTACACATTATATAATAACTCCCTATAAACGTATCCAAACAAATCAATCAGTATAGTGATCAATTATACCATAAATTATATAGGATGAAAAATGACACCAACATGTAAACTCAAATAATATGCAGTGCTAGACATATGTGCAATACGTTCCAGTCTATTGCAAAATGTACATCATACAAAAAAAAAAAAAAAAAAAAAACAAAGTTTAATTCTTTGCAGTGAAAAAGTGAAAACTCTGCAATACTCCAAAAAAATGTTATCAAAAAAATTCAAAAAATCAACAGTTCCAAACAGTCTGGTGACTCTGTGCTCAAATTGACCGGTGACTTCTGTCCTCTCCACCATCCTCTCCCCCCTCCCTTCTCTGACTGTCCGCTCCTGCTGCTCTCAAAATTAACATTAAAAGCTCCCATCCCCTCTGTATTAGAACAATAAGTTCCCCTGTGTCTGTTATATCATAAATATGCTTATCTGTACTGATAACACAGCATTTTCCAGCGATCATGTGACTCCTTGGCTCTGGTTCTCCTCCCCGGCTGACGTCGGCGGCAGTGCTCGGCCCCGCCCACTGGAACTGTCAGCCGGGCAGAGGAGTGGAGAGAGGAGGCACCTGATCGTATGCAGACATGTGTCAGGCTTCTGAAACGACAAAAACACTCATATAGGGAGGGAATCCCTGCTGTCCTGGACGACTCCTAGAAACAGAGTTACCGTTAAGTCTAACTCCTAGATTTCTCTAGTCGTCTGCCCAGGACAGCACTAGAGAGGATCAAGAACTTACCAGATTAGGAGGGGCTACCGCTTGGAGTTCTTTTCTCCCAAACGCTTGGTCTTGCGCTGAGATGGGGTCCAATCTATAGTGCTTCATGAAAGTCGAGTAGTTTTTTTTTTTGTTTTGTTTTGTTTCAATATTTCTATTGAAGAAATAGCAGGTTACAAATAATTCGACGTTGAACTATACTGCATATATACTTGTAATACATCGTTACAAACAAAAGCAGGAACATGAACCAAAATGTTACATATATAATTCTCTAAGACACGTACATCCGTGGCACAAAGTTTAGGACTGAAACTAAGGCATAAGGTCTGAAGTTTTTCCTAGGGACCGGGTGTTAAACCTATGCCACATGCACCCCCAACGGGAACTAACTGTGCGTGGGTGAGGTTGGAAATACCTTAGGATCATGTCTTTAACTAGCCGGTCTCTCCGTTATAGTCCTCTTAGTTGTAAGTCCTATTGTTGCTGTGGATAGTCAATGTGATTTCTTTTTACTAAGACCTGTCTATGGGGATAGTGAATGCGTGTGGGGATGCAAAGACTAAAATAAAGAGGGTGTTAGGGAAGGAAGGAGGGGGTGGGGAGTTCAAGACCGAGTGTGGTGCTTGTATGTGAGGCAATATGTATCATCTCGTCCCCCAGGCCGAGCTATGCAGGTTTCAACATAATGTTGTTATAGTCTGTCGTTTCTTTAAAATGTAACCAGCAAGCCCATGTTGTATAAAATTTAGTCGGCGTATCCCTAGCTTGATGTATTATATCTTACATCTCAGCAATTTTCCCTATTCTACGGAGCCATTCAGAAATGGTGGGAGGAGAAGTAGTCCGCCAGTGTGTGGGAATGCAGAGTTTCGCTGCATTTATGAGGTGTAGGGTAAGAGATTTTTTTATAGGTTGATGGTGGTATAGATATATGGTGTAAGAGATATTGGGCCGGTGAGAAGTCAGGGGTATAAGTTGTGATCTGCGAGGTAAGTCGGTGAACTTCTGTCCAGTATGGTTTGATTAGGGGACATTTCCACCAGATGTGTAGTAGAGAGTCGTGAGCGGTGTTGCATCTCCAGCAAAGTGGAGATACCTAGGGGTGGAATTTGTGGATTCTGTCTGGGGTTCTATACTATCTAGAGTATATTTTGTATCCATTCTCTTGTGCGGTTACATTTATAGATCTTTTATGAATGTGAGTATATATGTTATGCCAGTCTTCTTGAGTAAGGTTCATGGATAATTCTCTCTCCCATTTTTGGCGTGTCGTTTCTTCCATGGACGGTGTGTCGGGGAACAGTAGAGAGTACATGTCTGAGATGATGTGCCTCTGAGGGCTGTGACTTGTGCATAGGGCTTCGAACGGGGTATGGTCTCTATACCATTGGGATTGTGGATTCGAGCTCTGTAAAAAATGACGAATTTGGAGATATTTGAAGAAGGGTATGTCCATGTCAGGAAGTCCGGTTTGGATGTGTTGGAAGGATAACAATTCTCCTTTATCAAAGAAGGATTCTGCTCTGATGGACCCCGGTGTAGGTTCATCATCAGTGTCAAGGCGTGTGATGCCCGAGGGAAAGTCTGGGTTCCAGTTAAAGAGGAGTTCCACCCAGGGGGGCCGTCAAAAAAAAAAAAATTAAAAGTCAGCAGCTACAAATACTGCAGCTGCTGACTTTTAATTGGGCACTCACCTGTCCCTGGGTCCAGCGATGCGGGGGATCGAAGCCCCGCTCGTCCCCCCCCCCCCTCCGCTCGTCGGCGCCGGCATTTCAACTGTGGGCGCCGGGCTGTGGCTTCACAGCCTGGCACCCACTGCGCATGCGCGAGCGGCGCCGCGCGCCATGATTGGCCGCTCAATCACCTGGGACCTGTAATGGGTCCCAGATGATTGACAGGAGGGAGGGAGCAGAGCGGAGCCCTTCCTGTGCCTGGGGGGGAAGTGATGTCACCAGCCCAGGCAAAGGAACAGGCAGACTACGAGGGACCACCTAGCAACAGGCATTTAGAGGTAAGTGAAAAAAAAAAATATCCAAATGTGTTTTTTTTTTTTTTTTTTTTTTTTTTTTTAGAATTTTTCCAGGTATTTTTGTGTGGGGTCAGTGGACCGGGTGAGGAGGCAATGGTCATTTTTTTTACAGACTGTGCGAAAAGTTTGTAATGTGGGGCCTGTTAGAGAATGTGATTTGTTTTCTTGCGGTGTTTTGTGTGGGCTTATCCATGGTAAGTGGTGAATAGGCAGGGAGGAAAAATTTCCCTCTATATCTATCCATGCTTTAGTCCCTGAATGTAAGTGCCAGTCTATGATTCTAGCTAAGTGGCACGACCAATAATATTTTTGTATGTCAGGGAGGCCGATTCCTCCTTTCAGTTTAGGGATCACCAATTTTCTCCAATTTATACGTGAATGTTTGTTGGCCCAAAGAAATTGTAGGCAAAGCCTTTTATATAATATTAAAAGGAAAGTTGGGGGAGGGGACAACCCAAAGGAATAGGTTCAAAAAAGGGGTTACTTTGAGCAACAATATAGTCTAAGATTGGTAATGTGTTAAAATCAATTTTATTGTATTATCTTAACATATAAAATCACAACTTAAATTAAACCTATAAATATCAAAACTATGATGCAGTAGGCCTCGAACAAACCAGACAATACAGACTAGACAAACAGTACATTAAAGAACATATATTGCTACCCAGTCAGGGCATGTTGCATTGTGCCTCATTGGCCTGATGGTTTAGTCAGTTAGTCTAAATAGTGGTAGATTACTATCAACCAGTGGTGCTCGATAATCAATTTAAAGTTTAGATGTAGTGTGGGCCCCTGTGGCAGGATGCAATAGGAGGGTAAGAAGTGCAGTGAAAGGAAGGCACCTGTGCTGTATTAGGGCAGGATTAGGACTCCTAACGGTATCTGAGTAATGGAGATTCTGGTATTCCTCAAGATTAAATAAGGGGAAGTATGGACAAACTGTCCTGTAACAGTACTAGCTCCTATACAGTAAACTAGAAGTCATTAATCATCCCGCCGTAATATTGAGAGTCCTAATTAAGACTGGTATCAAATATGTGGTGGGGGGGTTTTTTGTTAAGGGCTTTAGATTTGGAGAAATTTATTTGGAGATTGGACAGTTTCTTGAAAAGGGAAAAGTCTTTTAATAGATTGGGAAGTGTGGTGATGGGGTCTGTTAGGAATAGGAGAATGTCATCGGCGTACGCTGCAATTTTGTATTGTTTGTTGGCTATTTTGACTCCTTTGATGTCTTGATTCAACTTAATCCTGCGGAGTATTGGTTCCATTGTGAGTATAAATATGAGGGGGGATAATTGACATCCCTGTCTGGTTCCGTTCGACACGGAGAAGGCATCCGACAGAATACCGTTAACCCTGATTTTTGCAGTTGGGGACGAATAGAGGGTTAAAATGTATTTAAGCATACGCTCTTTAAACCCCAGTTTGCGTAAGACTTCCGTCATGTAGTCTCAGGCCACCCTGTCGAATGCCTTCTCCGCGTCGGGGGAAAGGAAGAAACCCGGGGTGTTGGAGGACGACAACCAGTGGTGAATATTAATAGCTTTCAGGGTATTATCCCTGGCTTCTCGCCCGGGGATGAATCCCACTTGATCTAGGGAAATCAGCGAGGGGAGTAGGGGAAGTATACCTGTCTGCCCGGCTGACCGTTCCAGTAAGCGAAATAGGTCTGTAGTTGGAAACTATGGTAGCGTCTTTACCCGGTTTCGGTATCATCACAATGTGGGCTTCGAGAAGGTCCCTACATTTGTCAGGTTGTGTATATAGTGAGTTGAAAGTGTTTAGGAACTGTGGTATGAGTGTCTCTGTGAAGGTCTTATAGTAGCTGACAGGTAGACCATCAGGGCCAGGGCTTTTGCCTGGTTTTAGTTGTTTAAGGACTTCAATGGTTTCCTCCTTTGTGAAAGGTTTGTCTAACTCGTCGGCTTCTGCAGTGGTGATGGGGTGTGGGCCAAATTGTGATAGGAAGTCCTCTATCAGTTTTTTCTTGTCATCAGTTGGGTCAGTCGTTGGGTGAGTCTTTAAATTATATAATTTGGAATAAAATTGTTGAAACTGGTTTGCTATACCGATTGAAGATTCTATTTTGTTCCCTTGTGGGTCTAGGATATTGTGGATAGTTGAGTTTGCTCTTTTGGATTGGAGGGCTCTGGCGAGCATTTTACCAGATTTGTTCCCAAATTCGTAAAAAAATTTTTGCGATAGGGCAAATTTACGTCTAGTTGATTTCCTTATTTCCTCTAGGAGATCTTCCCTGGCTTTCAATAGCTCTTGGAGGTTTTGATCTGCTAACGATTGCTTGTGCTTTCCCTCTAGAGATTGTTTAGAAGTGCTTGCCTGGCTTTGCGCTGTTGCGCAGTTATTGAAATTAATTCTCCCCTAATGATGCATTTATGAGCCGCCCATAGGGTCACCGAGTTGGTGTTGGAGGATGCGTTTTCTCGAAAGTAATGTGACAAGCAATCGTTAAGTCTCTTCTGGTGTGCAAGATCCGTTAGGATAGAGTTATCTAATCGCCAGTTCAAATGTCTCCTGTAGGAGGCTGGGAATGTAATGGTGATGGAGATAGGATGATGGTCCGATATTATCATTGGATCAATTGTAGCAGTCAGAAGTGAGTCTAGGTCGCACTGAGACAGGAAAAGGTAGTCTATCCTTGTATACCTATTATGGGGCGGGGAGTAGAATGTATAGTCCTTAGTATTTGGGTGCAGTGTGCGCCATGCGTCATGTAGAGCTAGGTTGGCCAGTTGTGTTTTGATTGCACGGAGTGCACGATAGGTAATAGGGGATGCACCTGAAGATGCGTCCATGGAGGGGTTGAGGGCTAAGTTGAAGTCACCCCCAACAACCAGCAGACCCTTGGAAAATGTGGTGAGGTTTTGTAGGGTGTCACGAATAAAGGGGACCTGCTGCTTATTGGGGGCGTAGAGGTTGGCCAATGTGATAGGCTTATTGTGCAATTTGCCTTTCAGAAAGATGTATCGTGCATTGCTGTCAATCATTGTGTCGTGTATCTGAATGGGACAATTTTTGGAAATTAAGATGGAAACTCCCTTGGTTTTGGCATCTTTATTTGTGGCATGGTATACCGTTGGGTAAGATGAGTTAAAAAGTTTGGGAATAGCGTCCGATCTAAAGTGTGTTTCTTGGAGAAAAACTACATCTGCTTTGGCTTTTCGTAGTAGTAGAAGTAATTGCGATCTTTTTTCGGGGGTATGAAGTCCCCTTATGTTTAAGGAGTATAGCTTGACCTGGGGGGTGTCACCTTTTCTAGGAAGTGGCATTTCGTTATCAGGCGTTTACACAGTGTGTATGTGTAAGCGGTGTAGGTGTTGTGTGAGGAAGCGAGGGGGATGGGGTGGGTGCGGAGAGGATAAGGGAAAGGGGGTATAGTAGGAGGCTGATACTCCTAAACCGTAAACCGAGCAGGTCTGGAATCAAATCCAATACCTGTATTAATAGGTTCGGTAAGGTACAGAGTGAGGGCAAAGAGAACCTGTCTAAGAGAGGCCCTCTCCGGTCCAAACTGCTGTGGGGGGGTTGAGAAAGTCTACACGGGAAAGATGAGAAGTGAAGTAAGATTGTGGTATACCGCTACTTTCTAAGCCAGAGACGGGAGAATACATGTGTTTGGGAAGCGTTGTGTGCATTTTGGCCATTTCTATTGTGGTTTTCCTTACGTTCCTATCTTTGGTGCCGGATATGTGAATGAAATAAATGGATATATTTCTAATTTGGTAAGTCGGGCGGACCGTTAGGTCAGGGAGGAAATCTTAATCCACCATAGGTGCCCAGTATTGTTAACCGCTGTATGCGTATACATGTATGGCCGGACCAGTCATGGAGGTCTGGTGTAATGGAGTTCAAACATAGAGGTCTTGCAGAAACAAAATCAACAACTGGTAAAACAATAAAACAAACATAGCCTTGTATGTAGCCGATAGCTGACCACTGTATATTAAGAACGTAACCTGAACATGTGAATGTCTTGAGGTTTCTGATTCCCGTCCCAAATGAGACCATGAATAGGAACTCCAAGATCTGAAGTATCTCTATTTTATGTATGGGACGAAGGGGTGTTTTCGATAGAACAGGGTATACAATTTCACCTTGTTTTTTGTGGTGTATGGGGTCATAGTCGATCATGGGAGAGTTATGCTATGAGTCCCTATAGCTCGTATGACCTATCTTCATCTGCTGGGTAAATCCTGAAGTATGCCCTGTTAGTCAGTGTTATGTGTGTGAAACAAGGTCAAACTTAAGAAATAAAATGAGCTAGCCTTGGTCTCCTCCACCGCCATTATCATCCCCAAGTATGTGAATCATAGATAGAATGGGAGGGGCGGTAGATATGTGATGTGCCAGATGAGGCGCATTAGTCGGAGATAAGCAGGCTTATGTCAGGGAGTTTCGTGAATAAATAGAGACATTGGGGGCAAGTTAAAAGGGTGATTGGCAGTAGGGAAGCCCCGGCCAGCTCATATCAACATACTCTTCATACATACTCCATTCTTATTATGTATGGCAATGAGTTAATGACATTAGGACATTTAAATTTAAATTGTTGTATGTAAAGATCATGAATAACATACCACTTTTAGTATCAAAAAGCAGATTAAATAGTTTGGGCAAAACAAGAAACAGTCCCAATGTACAACCTGTTAGATCGATCGTTATGAAGGTGATGGGGCAGATAAGGCATTCACTTTTAGGGTAAAATAGTCTTGTATTGTGAGATTCATAGTCTCAGTTAGCAGATGTAAAATGTGCAGAGACTTTTGAGTGGTAAGAAATTTGAGTCCTCAAGAGCGAGAGAATGTTGCTTACCTAATCAGATCTAGAGGTCGCAAAAGTGAACGATGGGAACTGTCCATCCTTAGAATGCGTGAACTTAAACGTTCCTAAAAGAAAAAAGAGAAAAAACAAAAAGGAAAAGAGAAACACCTGGTAACTTTTCTTTGCTTGCGGTGAGCCTCTGTTCAGGTAGGCGGGGATCGATCCTGAGTCGGGCCAAAATCTCTTCTGGCTCGTCTTGATCACGGAGAGTCGGTTGGGCTGGTGTCATTGCAGTTTCCTCTGGAGGATGTGTGCAATCTGTTGCCCGATGTTGATCTGCGTCTGCGATATCTGGCTTCCTGCGTTTCCATGGGTTCTTCGTGGCATTGATCTCTCTTAGGTGGGGGGAGGCGGAATTCGGAGTACCAATTTGGGACATCCATCATAGGGATGCCCATGGCGTCGCAGAAAGATGGCAGGTCTTCGGGTACTCTAAGTATTGCTGTGCGGCCGTGATAGGTAGCGGAGAGACCAAAGGGGAACTTCCATCTGTATGGTATGGCTTTGGCGCGAAGTGTGTCTAGGAGTGGTTTCAGATCTCGTCTGTTCTGCAAGGTAATGCCAGAAAGGTCTTGGTATATGTGTATCTCTGAGCCACCATGTGTGAGTTGGATCCTATTTCTCGCTTTGCGGAGTATGTCTTCCTTCAATTTGTAGTCCACCAGGCAGCACACTACATCTCTGGGGGGGTCAGATTCTTTACCTTTGGGTCTGAGTGCACGGTGGATTCTCTCCATATCTATGTTGGTCTGTGCTGGCCGGTCTAATGTTGTTGAATAGGGATGTAATGGCGGCAGGAAGCTGTTCATTTTCAACAGATTCAGGCATTCCTCTGACACGGAGGTTGTGTCTTCTGCCCCTATTGTCCAAATCTTCCACATGCCTCTGTAGGTCTCTCAATTGAGTGGTGTGTGCATCCATCTTGTGAGTCACTTTGCGGAGGACCGTGTGGTGCTGGGCTGTAGTTTTTTCCACATCTTGAACTCTGTCAGCAATGGCGCGAATATCAATGCGCAGGTCGGCTATGGCCACTGACAGAGTATCTTTAATGTCTGCCGCCACTGTTCTGAGGTCTAGGAGGCTTGGGTGTTGCTGTGTGAGCGCGCTGTGGGCTCCGGAGTCTGAGGTGAGGAGGCTAGAAGTCGCTCCAGGCATTCCAGGCAGTGGCGGTGTTGAGATCTGTGAGGGAGTGTGGCGGGATGCCGCTATGTTAGATCTCTGGGAGCGGAACAGTTCGGGGATGCTCTGGCTCGTACCGCTCTGTTGATGTCCTCTTGGTGAGCGGGAGCGTGAAGCGGAGGATGTCCGTGAGGCTGTCCCCATCTTTCAGTGTCCGGCAGTGCGGTCGGACGTTTCCCTGGAGCGGAGAGGCTGTGAAGTAGTGGGAGCTAGTCTCCTAAGCGTCCATCTTCCCGAGCAGCCAGGCCACGCCCCCAAGTCGAGTAGTTTGACCATGTTGCTGCTCGACAGATTTGTTCTAGTGTCGCACCAGCTCGCTCCGCCCAAGAAGCCGATAGTGCCCGTGTGGCGTGAGCCATGGGGGGAAAAGGGACATTCCTTTTTCATAATCTTGTAGGCTTCCACAATAGCTTGTTTAATCCACCTTGCGATTGTGTTTTTTGAAGCTTGGGACCCCAATTTTTTCCCCACATGTAAAATAAATAGGGCATTGGATTTTCTAATGCTGTTCGACATTTCCAGATACTGTAAGACAGAGGCTCTCACATCCTGTTGGTGGAATTCTAGAATGACGGTAAAACAATATCCTGAGTTCTATGGAAATTTGTCACTACTTTAGGCAAAAACCCTGGGTCTGTGCGTAGCACCAGTCTGTCTTCAAAAACTTGCAAAAAAGGCTCTTTAATGGAAAGCGCCTGAAGCTTGCTAATGCGTCTAGCTGTGGTTATGGCTTGACCCATTTTAAGGACAGTTCTTCTTCCTGTGACCATTTTATCCAACCCTGTAGTACTCTTGACAGGTCCCATTGTGGCAAAATCTTAAACGGAACAGGTCTAATTCTGGCTAACCCCTTTTAAGTATCCTGCTAACTCGCGGGTCTAACGTCAGGGGTTGCTCTAAAAAAAAACAGACAAGGCCGAAACCTGCACTTTTAATGTGCTAATAGCCAGTCCTTGATCCGCGCCGTCTTGTAAAAACTCCAAGATGGCTGGAATACCTGCAGACACCTTCTTGGTATCTAACCATGAGCAAACAATTTTCCAAAACTTGACATAAATCACTTGGGTTATCTTCTTTCTACTAGAAAGAATTGTGTTTACCACCCTGACCCTTAGACTTCTTCAGGAGACTTTCTTCAGACACCAAGCCGATAATTTTAGAGTCTGTATTCTTGGTAACAGAACTGGGCCCTGGGACAGGAGATCCTTCCTCTCGGGCAGCATGAGGAGAGGATCCTCTGTCAGACATAACAGTGTGGAAAACCACGGCCTTTTTGACCAATACAGGACCACTAATATCATCGTGGTCCATTCCCGAAGGAATTTCCTCAGGACTAGAGGAATAAGTTTTAATGGGGGAAAGGCATAGCACATGGGAAAGGCCCACCTCTGGGCCATGGCATCTTTCCCTTTGGCCCCTGCTTCTTTTTGTAGCGAGAAGTACACCGGAACCTGGGCATTTGTTCTGTTTAGTGACCATTCCGACTCGGACACTTGGTGTTAGCTCAGAAAGTCCGCCAGGTGGTTGTCCACTCCTCTCAGATGGACTGCAGATTCTGATTTCAGGTTTCTTTCAGCCCAAAACAAGATGATACTTGTTAGTCTGATTAAGGGCGGACATTTTGTTCCCCCTTGCTCGTTTAAATAAGGCACTGCTACCACACTGTCCGAGAGGATCTGTACGTGGTGACCTTTCACTCTCTGGCAAATGTCTTTAGCGCTTCCCAGATCGCCTGTAACTCCCTCCAGTTGGCAGACCTTTGGGACTGTACTTTCTCCCAGCACCCTTGGGCTACTTTTGACCCCCAATGGGCCCCCCAGCCCCAAGCACTGGTGTCCGTGGTGATACGAACGGACACTGGAAGAGACCATAATAGACCCTGCACAAGGTTCTCTTCATTCCTCCACCACCACAGAGACCTTCTGGCCTTTGAAGATAGGCGGGTGGTTGTGTCTATCAATTCCTGCGCTCCGTCCCAGCTGTTCAGGATGTTGGCCTGGAGACACCTGAAATGGGCCCTTGCCCATGGTACCGCAGGAATTGTTGCTACCAGAAAACCTAGAACTGACATAGCTGAGCGGAGGGAAATTGCCAGATTGTTCTGTAAAAAGGTTGCAGTCGCCTTCAACTTTTCTACCGTCTCCTCTGTGAGATAGATCTTTTGGGTCACTGAGTTCACCAAGAACCCCAGGTACTCTAAGACCTGTGTTGGTATTAAATTTTACTTTTCTTTGTTTATCAACCACCCCAGTTTTTTTTAAAAGGAAATGGCCACCTGCAGATCTCCCTGTAATTGGAGCAAGGAGGGGGCAAAGAATAAAAGGTCGTCCAAATATGGTATGACCGATATCTCTTTCAGTCTCAGGGGAGCCAGTGCTTCCGCCAGGATTTTTGTGAAAATCCTGGGGGATGAGGACATGCCAAATGGTAGGGCCCTGAACTGAAAATGTCGGACCTGCCTTCCCCACTGGATTGCTATTATCAAAAATTTTTGAGAGTCCTCGTGGATGGCGGACGTGTAGATAGGCGTCCCTCAGATCGAGGGAGGCCATGAAACAATCTGGGGGAAGAATTGACTTTACCGAAAAGATTGATTCCATCCGGAATTTTTTGTGTTACCCAGTTGTTTGGTAACTTCAAATTTAGTATTAGACGGAATTTTCCCAACAGTTTCTTTACTACAAAAACGAGAGAGTAGAAACCGTGATTTTCTTCTTGCTGTGGCACTGGAACAAGAACCCGCTGGTCCGCCAAGTTGCCAATTTGTGACAACAATGCCGTCGCCTTCTGAAGATCCCTGGGAGGCGTGGTCACACACGTCCTTGCAGGTGGAGTGCCTTCGAAATGTATTCGATAGCCTTCCCTGATTATCCTCAGTATGAAAGCATTTGGGGTAGTCTTTTCCCACTGTGGGAGGAACTGCCCCAGTCTCCCTCCCACGGGAACCAAGCCACTGGGATTTAGTGTTTTTTTTAGGAGAGGAAAACAGAACACCTTTCTGTTTTTCCCCTTCCCCGCTTTTTTTTTTAAGAGTTGACCCCTTAAAGGTCTGTCCTTGTGACGGCCCTTGTCTTTGGGGGACGAAAAAAACGTTTTGCTGGGGCTTTCTTAGTTTTGGTAGAGAAGGCCTTTTTCTTGTCTGCTTCAAATTGGATGCCACACAGCCTAACTTTTGAGGCCTGGTCCCCCGACCAAGATTTTAACCATAACACTCTGCGAGATGACTTTATAAGGGCATCGGTTTTTGCTGATAGCTTGAACAACTCGGCATATGCGTCTGCCATAGAGCCCGCTGCCTTATGCAGCATGGGAAGGGAATCCAACATTTCCTTCCTGGAGGTCCCACTTTCCAAATGACCTTGTAATTGGTCCAGCCAGATTATGAGCCACTATTGTTGTAGCCATTGAGGGTTTTAGGTTCGCCATGGCTACTTCCCATGACCTTTTCAGTAGTACCTCCATCCTCTTGTCCATGGGTTCCCTAAGGACACCCATGTCCTCAAAGGCGAGGTCTGTTGATTTGGAGCACTGGGAAAAGGCTGCATCTACTTTGGGCACCTTGTTCCAAACACAGGCGAAATCCTCAATGAAAGGGAATCTCCTCTTCAAACTCTTGGGGAAAAAACAATTTTTTCTCTGGCTCCACCCACTCTTTTTTAAGAGTCTGCCAGTGCGCTGTGTACCTGAAAAACCCTGGTTTGGTCATCCTTCAGGGTCTGATACATCTGGTCATGCAAAGACAAGCAGACTTGCTCTTTTTTAATCTCAAGTGTCTCGTAGATCACCCCCAATAAGGCATCAACCTCCTCGAGTGAGAGCCTATATCTGTGTGAACTTGTCCCTTGGCTCGGAATATCTTTGAATGATGCCGCCTCACTTGGTTCATCCAAAGAATCCGATTCCTCTTCCCCTGATTCGTCACCCACCTCTGGGGCGGAAGCAGGGGGGACTGTGGCTGGTAGTTTTGGGGTTTCAAGGTTTGCCAGCATTGTCTTAATGATCTTCATTTCTTTCTGGACCCCAGAAATCAATTCTTTGCAGGCCCCTGTTGCCTCTTTGTAAACCAATTTGTCAATACAGGGCTTACAGAGGGGCTTGTTCCACCCCTCCTTAAATTTGTTCGCCCATGACGGACATTTCCTCTTTCCCCTGACCTCTCCAGTTCTTTGGGCTGAGACAAGAGAAAGAGAGAAGGACGACAATGGAAGGGAAAAAATAAAGACAAGCTACCGTCAGCAAAACCTTTTGGCAGAGTATGGGTGTACTTCACCAACACCTCAGTGCATCCCCACCAGCCGCTGACAGGATTCACAGGACTCTTTAGTCCGGATCCCATCTAAAAGGGGGGGGGGGGGGGAGGGCAAAAAACGGGCTACCAAGGAGTCCATCACCTCGCCCCAGCCCCGGAGCTCTAAGGCACCCCTGTGTCCGGCTACCTGAGCTGGGTCGGTTCCACTGCAACCTGGATCGGCTGCATCCGTGCTGTCTGTTTCCTTCATTAAGGTCATTAAGGATGACTGTGCTTTGGAGTAGCGTTTTTCCCTTCTGTGGCTGGCGCCCTGGCTCCGTCGTCCATGCTCGCCGCGTGACCCGGAACCGGAAGTGGTGCGCCGGAAGTCCCTTCTCTCCTTCCAAGGGCCGGATCTCGTGGCCTACGCCCGCCCCCCCCCACCTGACACACGCCAGACACACGCCAGACACACTTGTATCCAGCAACCGAGCGGGGAACGCTAGCCCTCCCTGGGCTATCAAGGAGGAGGATGCCGGCACCAGCTGCTCTCAACCTGGCCGGGGGACCCAGATGCCTGCCACCTATTAGCGACTGTTGACCGCAGGTATGCAGACCTCCTTCCCCTTCTTCCATGCGTGACTCCCAGGGTCGGGGGAAGGAGAGTTCCTATATCCAGCCTCCTCCTCTGATGGAGGAAACACAAATACTGAAGCAGAGGGATGGAAGCCGCCCTTTAAAGATCTGCTGATGTGTTTCCTGCCTCTGGAGGTGGAGCCTATCTCTCTAGTGCTGTCCTGGACAGACGACTAGAGAAAAGCATATTTATGATATAACGGAGACACAGGGGAACTTATTGTTCTAATACAGAGGAGATGGGAGCTTTTTATACAAGTGGCTTAACAACCACTTTAAAAGGAACTGTCTTGCCTGCATGTGATAAATATGTCAGGGTTGACATAGTGATCACATGATCACGAACCACTCTAATTGGTTCTTCTTTGTAATTTGGTTCCTGATTGTTGTTAGGGACCCCATCTGTCAATTACGTGGCTGCTGGCACTTGAAAGGTAAGATGTTCATTAACATACATTAATAAACAGATTGTTGGTGGCAAGAGATTAAGGCCCCTTTCACACTGGGGTGGGGGCGGCGTCGGCGGTAAAGCGCCACTATTGTAAGCGGCACTTTACCGTCGGTATTCAGCCACTAGCGGGGCAGTTTTACCCCTCGCTAGCGGCCGAGAAAGGGTTAAAAACCACCGCAAAGCGCCTCTGCAGAGGCGCTTTGCCGGCAGTATAGCCGCACCGTCCCATTGATTTCAATGGGCAGGAGCGGTTAAGGAACGGTATACACTCCGCTCCTTCACCGCTCCGAAGATGCTGCTAGCAGGACTTTTTTTCCCGTCCTGCTAGCGCACCACTCCAGTGTGAAAGCCCTCAGGGCTTTCACACTGGAATCAAAGCAGCGGCACTTTCGGATCGGTTTGCAGGCGCTATTAGCGCAATAGTGCCTGCAAACCGCCCCAGTGTGAAAGGGCCCTAAGGGTGAGGACTTTTTTTTTTTTTTTTTTTCTCACCAGAAAACCATAAATAAAATAAAAGTATTTAAAAAATGAAAAGAGAGAACGATGGGAGCATTTTGTTTTTCTTTTTTTTTAGTTTTTATTTCACCTTAGATTATTTTATGGCAAAGTTCAATCAATCTGACTACTTTAGTTTTAAAATAATGCAAACTGTTAAATGAATGAGAAATACAACATTAACATTATTTATTTAGCTTTGTTGATATGCCTAAGGGCTCTTGCACATGCCAAAAACACCACGATTTTCGGCGTTGTGGCAGATTTTTCACTGATCTAAATGCAACCCATTTGCTTTCAATGGGCCTGTACACACAGGGGCGTAAATATCAGTTAACTAGCGCCACGTTCAGATCATAAAAACAATACAAAATCTGTTACTGCTCGGTATTTTACATGTGTAAATCCCACCTTTCCCTGATTATAATATAGCTGGAAGAATGTTTGTGTGGTTGTAAACATGTGTACTATATAGATAAAACTTGCATTTTTAGCGCAGGGACCCTTTGCCTGGAAGATCCAGTTCTCATACGTAAGTACTGTGTGCAGGGACCCTAATACTGTTCTGCTACATGATATCCTACGGAGAGCAAAACAAACGCCTGAAACCTGTTACCCAGCACATCTAAGCCTACAGCTGGAACCTAACTTTCTTTATCGTACATCATGGGACACAGAGCCTTAACTAATCACTTAATGGGTTATAGGCCACCTTCAGGTAATGGACACTGGTATACCCAATCCAGAAAGTTCACTCCCTATATAACCCCTCCTCCTTCCAGGAGCAAATCAGTTTTTTTCGCCAATGTCTAAGGTGTTGGTCACGAGTGAAGATGTGCTCTGAGGAGCTCCAGGAGGGATCCATGCTGGATTTAAATAGCCTCCATAGACCAGATCCATCCAAAGCGCCACTGAAGCCAAAGTGGATGGTACCTGGGCCTCGTATCCCAAGCACGAGGTTTTGCCTGTAATGCCTCTTTGTAGGGCTGGACCCCAGGACCCAGGGCTTGGGTCACGCTACATTACCTAAAGCTTTCCTGGTGAGGTGCTTTTACGGGTCCAAGGGAGTGGAACCCCTTTATTAAGGGACCTGGTTCTTGAAAGTTTGCTAAACTCAGCCCGCCGTGATGTGTGAAGGTTGAATTGTCTGTTAATTCAGCAAATCCTGTGGCAGGGATAAGGTAAGGGAAGAAACCTAGGAACTAAAAAGTCCACCTATGCTTTGTTCTTTAAGGGAAAAAAATTACTCTGCCTCCCCCCCCCCCTCGTGTTGGGTCTGTAGACCCAAAAGAGCCTGCGCACGAGCATGGGAACATTTAAAAAAAATGAATTAGGGGGGCAGGTTTTCGGAGGGGGTGGGGCCTTTAGCGCAGTGCCGTGCAACGTCCACAAGGATGCACGGCAGGCAATGATAATCAAAACGCAGCTGGGACAGTCTCTCCTCGGCTGACGAAGAGGAAACAAGCAGTCTGCACACAGGGACACAGGAGCTGTGGGGCACGTAAGGGTTGCAACTGGCGTTCCTGATACAGGAAGGACACTTTTTTTCCCAGCACTAGACTGAACTTAATAGCGGCTTTACTGTCATGACTATGTTCAGCGATTAAGTGCAAGTGTATAGTGCCTCTGTTTTTTGTGCTTAGGACTATGCCTGCCAAGAAAGACACCACAAAGACCAAAAAGGTACCAAAGGTTTCACCCCCAGGTGCTAGGATCTCGAGTCACATTTCCACGCTGTCATCCTCGCCTGAATTACCAATTATGGCAAGCCAGGGTGAGCCATTGGAACAAGTTAATGGTGCAACTGCTTCTCACATCTCAGCCCCTGTATACGTGACTGAAGATGTCCTTTCCTCCACCCTGCAGGGTCTGGAAGGAAGATTAGTGGCTTTAATCGCATCCTCCATTGAAATGGATAGGAAGTGTGCTAGATCCCCCTCCCCCACTTCAGACCCTTTGCAAGGGGAACAGTGGGCACAAAATGAGGTGTTAACCTCAGGCGATCAGGAGGAAAGACAAACTGATGATTCCTCTGCGGAAGAAATAGCGGTAGATGAACCTTTTTCAGCCTCACAATCTGAGAAATTGCTGATACAATCTCTTACAGAGATGGTTCGTTCTACTTTCATACTACCCCTATCGGAGTCTCCTCAAAGCTTGTTTTTTTTCCTTGGATTCCTTAAAACCCTCACAGCCTTTGCATGCGTTTCCTGTGCACGCATTACTAGAACAGCTTATTTTTTCTGAATGGGATCACCCAGATAAGCATTTTCTCTCTCCCATGGAGGAGAAATTCACCAAGAAATGGAAAGTACCAGCAGTTGATGCTGCGATTTCCAGTGTGAATAAAAGCCTAACTTGTCCAGTAGACAATGCACAAATGCTTAAGGATCCGATAAAAGGTTGGAATTCATGTCAAAATCTACTTTTTCCCTGGCAGGTGCCGTTACTCAGCCTGCAGTCGCTGCAATAGGTGTCTGTCAATCCCTAAAGGACCAGTTTAAACAGGCCCTTAAAGAGGTTCCTGCACAACAAGCCAAGGAATTGGCTGAACTACCAAAAGCAGTATGCCATAGATGCCATTAAAGATTTGATTCACCAGGCGTCCCGCCTTACGCTTATGCTAGTACATATGCGTAGAATCCTGTGGTTAAAAAATTGGTCAGCCGAAACACCATGTAAAAACCTTCTAACTGGGTTCCTTTTTTATGTGGAGTGGCTATTTGGGGAAGATTTGGACAAATATATCCAAACAATTTCTAATGGGAAAAGTACTCTTTTTTGCCAGTCAAAAGAAAGTATAAACGCCCTTCATTTAAACAGGCTCTTTCCCCTGCGCCAGGGGCCTCCGCCTCTAGCCAGTGGCGATGACCTCCGCCGTCAGACTCTAGGGGAAAAACCTGAGGGTCAGGCCCAGACTCAAAAGAAGTCCTGGGGCCGGAAACCTGCAAAGCAGAATCCTAAAGCCTCATCATGAAGAGGCAACCCCCCTCACCAAGGTGGGGGGAAGACTTCTTCAGTTTTCGGAAGTCTGACAAGAGGAAATTCAGGACAGTTGGGTCATTTCCACAGTAATGCTGGGGTACAAGCTGGAATTTCTGGACTTTCTACCGTCTCGTTTCCTGAGATCAAGCATTCCCAAAGATCCAGAGAAAAGACAATCTCTCTTTCAGGCACTAGACCGATTAATATCTCAAGGGGTGATCATACAGATCCCCGCAAAAGAGCAAAGTTTGGGGTTTTATTCAAATCTTTTTATGGTGCCAAAACCAAATGGAGATGTCAGACCCATTCTAGATCTAAAAAAATCTAAATCAGTTCCTGAAGATCCGCTCCTTTCACATGGAGACGATCAGATTAGTAGTTTCTATCCTTCTACGACAGTGGTTCTCAACTCTTGTCCTCAGGACCCACTAACAGGTCAGGTTTGCAAGATAACTGAAATACATCACAGCTGATAACATTTGCTGCTCAGTGATTGCAGTATTCTAGTCTACATCTCCCCAAGGTAATACTTAAAATCTGGCCTGTTTAGTGGGCCCTGAGGACAGGAGTTGAGAACCACTGTTCTAGGAGGAGAACTTCTGGCATCAGGGATGCATTTCTGCATGTTCCTATATTTCCCGCTCACCAAAGGTTTCTGCGGTTTGAGTTAGAACAGCAGCATTTAAAGTTTGTAGCCTTGCCCTTCGGGCTAGCTACAACACCCCGGGTGTTCACAAAAGTGCTGGCCCCACCTCTAACCAGGTTAAGGGCACAGGGCATAACAGTCGTGGTGTACCTAGATGATCTATTGCTAATAGACCAGTCGGTGGCTCGTTTGGAGCAAAGCGTACGTATTACAACCAGTTACCTGGAAAGTTTGGGTTGGATTCTCAACCTAGAGAAATCTTCCTTAATAACGCTAAAAAGGCTGGAGTACTTGGGTCTGATCATAGACGCAGCCCAGGAAAAGGTGTTCTTGCCTCAGGCAAAGATCAACTCCGTAAGAGAACTGGTGCGGATGGTCAGGTCAAAAGGCCTTTGCAAAATTCGCCTTTGTATGAGGTTGCTAGGAACCATGGTGGCTTCATTCGAAGCGGTTCCCTATGCCCAGTTCCATTCAAGACTGTTGCATAACAGTATCCTGTCTACTTGGAACAAAACAATTCAAGCTTTAGACTTGCCAATGCGGCTCTCCCCAGGAGTGTCCCTAAGCCTCAGTTAGTGGTTAGTAACCCAGAATATGCTGAAAGGAAAATCCTTCAGACCAGTTATCTAGAAAGTGGTAACGACAGATGCCAGCCTTTAAGGCTGGGGAGCAGTACTAGAAAAGACAACTGTCCAGGGACAGTGGTCAAAAGCCGAAAGAACCTTGCCCATCAATATCCTAGAGATTCGGGCAGTTCGTCTGGCTCTGAAGGCCTGGACTTCCAGGTTACGGAATTGTGCTGTCAGGATCCAATCCGACAATGCCACAGCTGTGGCCTATATCAATCACCAGGGGGGCACCAAGAGTCTCCCAGCGCAGAACCATATTCTAACTTGTACAGAAAGGAATGTTCCATGCCTATCGGCAGTCTTCATTCCGGGAGTAGAGAATTGGCAGGGGGACTACTTGAGTCGCCAGCAGTTATTCCCAGGGGAATGGTCTCTTTACCCCAACATATTTTTGGGCTGTTTGCCAGATGGGGGACTCTGGATGTAGATCTTCTAGCGTCCAGGTTCAACATAAAGTTAGTCAACTTTGTGGCCAGAACAAGGGATCCACTCGCATGCAGAACGGATGCGTTGGTGACCTCGTGGGATCAGTTCTTACTGATCTATGCATTTCCCCCTTTTCAGTTGCTGCCTCGATTTCTTTGCAGGATCAAGCTGGAAAGAAACGCGGTAATTCTGGTAGCACCAGCATGGCCCAGAAGGTCATGGTATGCAGAAATCATAAAGATGGCAGTGGAGGGTCCATGGTCCCCCCCCCACTACGGCCAGATCTGCTCTCACAGGGACCGATATTCCATCCTAACTTACGGTCTCTAAATTTAACGGCTTGGCTATTGAAACCCACGTTCTGACGAAACGTGGGCTTTCCGGGTCAGTTATCTTTACCCTGATTAATGCAAGGAAGCCAGCTTCCAGAACTATATATTATAGGGTCTGGAGGGCTTATGTTTCCTGGTGTGAATCCAAGGGTTAGCACCCTCGGAGATATATCATGGGCAGAATTCTTTCCTTTCCACAATAAGGGGTAGAAATGAAATTGGCCTTGAGTACTATTAAAGGCCAAGTCTCAACTTTATCGGGTCTTTTTTCAAAGACCGCTTGCTACACATTCTTTGGTCCGGGGTTTTATGCAAGGGGTGATTCGGCTTAATCCGCCAGTCAACCCTCCCTTGAACCCTTGGGACTTGAACTTAGTTTTGTCAGTGTTACAAGAACAGCCATTTGAACTGATACAACATATTCCCTTAGTCCTTCTGACAAGGAAGTTGATATTTTTGGTTGCTATATCCTCAGCAAGGAGGGTTTCGGAATTGGCTGCTCTTTCTTGTAAAGAGCCATATTTGATTAATCATGAGGTCAGGGTGGTGTTACGCCCTCGTCCAGACTTTTTGCCAAAAGTGGTTTCCAGTTTTCATCTGAACCAAGATATTGTCCTGCCATTGATTTTTCCAAAACCATGTTCCAGGGAAGAAAAGTCACTACATTGTCTTGATGTGGTGAGAGCAGTGAAAATCTATTTAAAGACAACTGCTCAGATTCGTAAGACTGATGTTTTATTTATTCTGCCAGAGGGTCCTAAGAATGGACAGGCAGCGTCGAAATCCACTGTCGTTAAGTGAATTTGGCAAGTTATAATTCAAACTTATAATTTAAGGGGTAAGATTCCCCCTTTTCAAGTTAAGGCGCACTGTACCAGAACGGTTAGTGCTTCTTGGGCAGTGCGTCACCAGGCCTCCATGGCTCAGATCTGTAAGGCCGCAACTTGGTCTTCAGTGCATACATTCAGAAAATGTTATCAGGTGGATGTAAGGAGGTATGAGGATATCGCCTTCGGGTGCAGTGTGCTGCAGGCAACAGTATAGGTCCTCAAGTCTGGGGGTACCATCTGGGTTGTGTCTTCCTCCCCTCAAGTAGCATTGCTATGGGACGTCCCATTAAGTAATTACTTAAGGCCCTGTGTCCCATGATGTACGATAAAGAAAATAGGATTTTTATAACAGCTTACCTGTAAAAATCCTTTTCTTGGAGTACATCATGGGACACAGAGGTCCTTCCCCTCTTTTGGGATTTAAGTATATTGCTTTGCTACAAAAACTGATGTGCTCCTGGAAGGAGGCGGGGTTATATAGTGAGTGAACCTCCTGGATTGGGTATACCAGTGTCCATCACCTGAAGGTGGCTTATATCCCATTTAGTAATTACTTAAGGCTCTGTGTCCCATGATGTACTCCAAGAAAAGGATTTTACAGGTAAGCTGTTATAAAAACCCTATTTTTTCCAGTCTTTTTCTACTGTTGTGTGTGGAAGTAGACCTTCCCTGTGTACTTAAAACTACCTGCTGGCTATTAAATTGGAGAGAGGCATCTGTATTCTACAATGATTTGTCTAGACCTGTACGATGTATATCTCATTGTGTCTTTATGTTTATTTATATGTGCATTTTTACCTTTCGCTCAGGTCCTAGCATGTATCCACCTGAGTTGAACCCAATGTACATGGCACCTCCACCTCCTTACCCAGGACTTCCATACAACGCAGCCCAAGCACCTCCTGGCCCCACTGTTTGGTCAGAACCTGGTACGCTAGGTAAGAACCTGATGCTAGATGTACTAATAAAATGACGGGTGGAAAGTTGCTTTCTCTCTTCTTCTTACTGGTAAGAAATAAAACGTTACAGCACACAGGAACATAGTCACATTCTTATACACCTATGTGTAGTATACAGTATCTCACAAAAGTGAGTACACCCTTCACATTTTTGTAAATATTTTAACCACTTACCAACCGGCCCATAGCCGAATGACGGCTGCAGGGCGGTTGGATAACTCTGGGAGGACGTACTATGACGTCCTCCCAGAATTCCCCTCTCGCGCGCCCCCTGGGGCGCGCACCCGAACACATCCGTGACCGCCGGGTCCAGGGGACCCGGCGCATCACGGATCCCGGTAAATGGCCTCTGATCGCGGCCGTTTACCATGTGATCGAGCCGTCAAATGACGGCGCGATCACATGTAAACAGACCGGCGTCATCTGATGACGCCGGTTCCTCTCCTCCCCTCCTGTGTACCGATCGGGAGGGGGACAGATGGATGTCTGCAGCGCTGTGGGCTGTATGTGTAGTGCCCACAGCGCTGCACAGAGACATCCATCCATCCATCCATGCTCAGCCATCCCTCACTACTGCAATGCTGTGCAATACTCTGCAATACCCCCACAATACTCTGCAATACCCCCACAATACTCTGCAATACCCCCACAATACTCTGCAATACCCCCACAATACTCTGCAATACTCTGCAATGCCCCCACAATACTCTGCAATGCTGTGCAATACTCTGCAATACCCTCACAATACTCTGCAATGCTGTGCAATACTCTGCAATGCCCCCACAATACTCTGCCATGCCCCGCCATACTCTGCCATGCCCCGCCATACTCTGCCATGCCCCGCCATACTCCGCCATACTCCGCCATACTCCGCCATACTCCGCCATACCCCGCCATACCCTGCCATACCCCGCCATACTCCGCCATACCCTGCCATACCCCGCCATACTCCGCCATACTCCGCAATACCCTGCCATACCCTGCCATACTCCGCAATACCCCGCCATACTCCGCAATACCCCGCCATACCCTGCCATGCTGAGCCATGCTCAGCTGTACTCAGCCTCTGTATGTGGCCAGGCTGTGGAAGTCTCACACGTGTGGTATCGCTGTACTCAGGAGGAGCAGGAGAATCTATTTTGGGGTGTCATTTTTGGTATGTACATGTTATGTGGTAGAAATATTGTATAAATGGACAACTTTGTGTTAAAAAAAAAAGCGTTTTAACCACTTCCCGCCCGCCGGCCGTCATACAACGTCCTTGACTTTGTGTGGAGATATCTGAATGATGGTTGCAGCTACAGGCATCATTCAGATATCAGCTTTTTCAGCCGGCGATTCCCTACACCATGAGAACGATCATAGCAGCCGTTCCACTGCTTGATCGTTCTTACGGGAGGCGAGAGGGGACGTCCCCCCTTCCCGCCGCCTTGCGGTGCTTCTACCGACTCACCGCTACGATCGAAGCCAGGATCTTTTTTTTTTTTTTTTTTTTTTTTTTAATTTCAGGCTTCCCAGCCTAGAGGTGAGATGTGGGGTCTTATTGACCCCATATCTCACTGTAAAGAGGACCTGTCATGCCATATTCCTATTACAAGGATGTTTATATTCCTTGTAATAGGAATAAAAGTGGTCAAAAATTTTTTTTTTGGAAAAAAGCATCAAACTAAAATAAATAAAGTAAAATGAACAATAAAAAAAAAAAAAAAAATTTAAAGCGCCCCTGTCCCTGTGTGCTCGCATGCAGAAGCGAACGCATACGTAAGTCCCGCCCACATATGAAAACGGTGTTCAAACCACACATGTGAGGTATCGCTGCGATCGGTAGAGCGAGAGCAATAATTTTGGCTCTAGACCTCCTCTGTAACTCAAAACATGTAACCATAAAGCGTCGCCTATGGGGATTTTTGAGTAGCAAAGTTTGGCGCCATTCCACAAGCGCGTGCAATTTTGAAGGGTGACATGTTGGGTATCTATTTACTCAACGTAACTTCATCTTTCACATTATGCAAAAACATTGGGCTAACTTTATTGTTTTGGTTTTTGTAAAGCACAAAACAGTTTTTTTTCCAAAAAAAAACGTTAAAAAAATTGCTGCGCAAATACCGTGCGAGATAAAAAGTTGCAACGACCGCCATTGTATTCTCTAGGGTCTTTGCTAAAAAACATATATAATGTTTTGGGGTTCTAAGTAATTTTCTAGCTAATAAATTATGATTTTTACATGTAGGAGAGAAATGTCAGAATTGACCTGGGTGCTCCAGAACGCCTGTAGGTGCTCCCCTGCATGTTGGGCCTCTGTATGTGGCCACGCTGTGTAAAAGTCTCACACATGTGGTATCACCATACTCGGGAGTAATAGCAGAATGTGTTTTGGGGTGTAATTTGTGGTATGCATATGCGGTCTGTGAGAAATACCCTGCTAATATGACAATTTTGTGGAAAAAAAAAAAAGTAAAAAAAAAACCTTGATTTTGCAAAGAATTGTGGGAAAAAATGACAACTTCAAAAAACTCACCATGCATCTTTCTAAATACCTTGGAATGTCTTCTTTCCAAAAAGGGGTCATTTGGGGGGTATTTGTACTTTTCTGGCATGTTAGAGTCTCAAGAAATTAGATAGGCCGTCAGTAATTCAGGTGTGATCAATTTTCAGACATTCGCACCATAGCTTTTGGACTCTATAACTTTCAAAAAGACCAAATAATATCCACCGATTTGGGTTATTTTTACCAAAGATATGTAGCGGTATAAATTTTGGCCAAAATATATGAAGAAAAATTACTAATTTGCAAAATATTATAACAGAAATGAAGAAAAATGTATTTTTTTACAGATTTTTCTGTCTTTTTTCTTTTACGGCGCAAAAAATAAAGAACCCAGCAGTGATTAAATACCACCAAAAGAAAGCTCTATTTGTGTGAAAAAAAGGACAAAAATTTCATAAAGATACAGTGTTGCATGACTGAGTAATTGTCATTCAAAATGTGGGAGCACCAAAAGCTGAAAATTGGTCTGGTTAGGAAGGGGGTTTAAGTGCCCAGTTGTCAAGTGGTTAATATAACTTTTAATGTGACAACACTGAAGAAATGACACTTTGCTACAATGTAAAGTAGTCAGTGTACAGCTTGTATAACAGTGTAAATTTGCTGTCCCCTCAAAATAACTTGACACACAGCCATTAATGTCTAAACCACTGGCAACAAAAGTGAGTACACCCCTAAGTGAATATGTCCAAATTGAGCCCAATTAGCCATTTTCCCTCCCTGGTGTCATGTGGCTCGTTAGGCTTACAAGGTCTTAGGTGTGAATGAGGAATAGGTGTGTTAAATTTGGTGTTATCGCTCTCACTCTCTCATACTGGTAACTGGAAGTTAAACATAATAAATAATGATATTTGAAGCGCTTCACAATGTGCATGAAAATGAATATATAAGAATAAATATAAATAGTCAAATAAATCCAGCGGTGAGTAAAAATTCCTAAAAAATCCAGCAATCAAAATAGTGTAAAATTATAAAAAATTAGTGACACCAAATGTGTAAAAAAATTCACATAAAAAATCCACATAAAAATAAATATATAGGGATGTATTCAGAAGGTTCAATTATACAGGTGTAGAATCCTGATTGGTATAGAGCTTTTGATCACTAGCAAAGCTGTTTAAAAACACTTGCTTAATTAAGGTGCTCATTGACCTTCATAGTAACAATGTGCTCTTTGCTTCTATTCACAACCAATGTGAGAATCATAAACAGGCAGATAAGAGAAAAAAACAATCATTGTGCAATAGTTAGGATACCAAGGTACACTGGCAAACTTCAATCCACTCACGTGTGCCTTATAGTGATAAGGCATATGCAGGTTTTACTATAGCAGTCAGCCGCCTTAGACAGGAGCAGATTCAATGCAGTACACTGTGTGATACTGCTGATCTGCACAGAGCGTCCTTGGCAGCTTTGCTAGTGATCAAAAGCTCTATACAAATCAGGATTCTACACCTGTATAATTGAACCTTCTGAATACATCCCTATATATTTATTTTTATGTGGATTTTTTATGTGAATTTTTTTACACATTTGGTGTCACTAATTTTTTATAATTTTACACTATTTTGATTGCTGGATTTTTTAGGAATTTTTACTCACCGCTGGATTTATTTGACTATTTATATTTATTCTTATATATTCATTTTCATGCACATTGTGAAGCGCTTCAAATATCATTATTTATTCTTTTTAAGTGACTCTGAAAACACTCTCTTTTGATAGCAGCCTCACTTGGTTTTATGTGTAATTATCAGCTATTTAGCATCACAGCGCTTTGTGTTTTATATATATATGGAAGTTAAACATGGCACCTCATGCAAAGAACTCTCTGAGGATCTGAAAAAAAAAGAACTGTTTTTCTACATAAAGATGGCCTCACTCGTCTCACTCAATTTAGGTTTCGTCTCTGATTATTTTTTCTTTATTTAGCTATATTTGGGCTTTAAAGAAGCTGTCATTGTAGAAATGTGGGTGCTACCTGAAGTAGATATGTTGGTCACTCACCTAAAATAAATATGTGCATTAGGAATAAGCTTGAGACTGTGTACTCCCCACCCCACAGCTACATGTACACATAAGAGCCGGGATGCTGTTGACATCATTGACCTAATATGGCCATATGACCATGCTACTCTATTAAAGTAAGGTAGAGGTACTTTAATTCTATCCACTATTATGCCCCGTACACACGGTCGGATTTTCCGATCGTGTGTACACAAATCCGACGGACAAAGTGCCACGCATACTCAGAATAAATAAAGAGATGAAAGCTATTGGCCACTGCCCCGTTTATAGTCCCAACGTACGTGTTTTACGTCACCGCGTTTAGAACGATCGGATTTTCCGACAACTTTGTGTGACCGTGTGTATGCATGACAAGTTTGAGCCAACATCCGTCGGAAAAAATCCTAGGATTTTGTTGTCGGAATGTCCGAACAAAGTCCGACCGTGTGTACGGGGCATTAGACTGCCTAAAACTATTTAGGATAAAATGTACTCTGAACTGCAACCTGAACTTTTACATTCTATTCCAGTGCATTATGTCATACAACATCTTATTAAATCACAGTAGTCTGGTGCACATCAGAAACTCTTTATTCTTAGATGAAATAAACATAGACACCTGTTTTATGATAAAGATATTGGTATATTCAATAAATATCCTAGGGTAGATGTGGCTGTATTGAAACTGACAGGGAGCTCATCCCTTTTGATGAAACAGATTATCAGACTATAAAAAGATTGAATCTCCAATAAAAACGTAACTGGGATGCATCAGCAGCTTTGTTTTACCACATCTTGGTGCCATGTGTTACAAGATGTTTAGTTATATGACTTGAGCATCTAGATGATCATATCAAAGGAGGTACACCTACAGAAGAAATTTTGGAGTCCTTTACCGTTCTTAAAGCAGACCTTCCACTTTCCACTTGAGTGTTGCACAGGTGCGTTCTGTCATCTTTCTCCCGCCATTTCAGTCTAGAGGAAGTACCTGCCTGCTGCTGCACTTCTGAAATGCTTTATGGATTATTCCATTCTCAGTCGCTTTACACTGTCCATCTACTGTGACTCTTTTCAGCATCTAGAGCTTGGGCTTGTGAGTACCTGGGGCCTTACCTGAATTCCAGCCCAGTTGTTTTCCTCTGCAAAATGCAACATATCTTTCTCAGTATTCCCAGAAGAGTCCCAATATCTTTAACCTCCCAAGTGTCCACAAGACAGAAAATAACCTGACCCTATTGGACCTTCACCTCTAAGTGTGCCTGAGGCCCCTATAACCACCTCTGACACAGACACCTTACAGTCTAATTCCATATGATTCAGATTTACAAAGAACGCTTGATAATCTGATTAATGCAGTGCATCTTATCCTGTAGTTGGATAATTAGCCTCCTGTTCTGGGCATAGGGTCCCTTAGAGACTGCAGTGGCTTTCAAATACAATTGGTATGTAAAACATTCTTCTGTGAGGACCAGAAACAATGTATGGAATCATCAATGTGTCCTGACAATGTGAAGGGGCCCTTTCCCTTAAAAATTTTATTTATTAATAATTGGTCTCTGTTTACTGTAGACACTCCAGCCATCCGCCCTAAGAAGAATACCATCAAACAGCTTGATTATGTTCTTAGCTTTAGAGCAGTGGTCTCCAAACTGCGGCCCAGGGGCCAGATGCATTTCTTTGCTTTCCTCTATCCAGCCCTTGGGAGACTATTCCTCCAACTGACACCAATGATGAGGCACTATTGATCCCACTGACACTGTTGACGGGGCACTATTCATCCCGCTGACACTGTCGATATGGCACTATTCTTTCCACTAATATCAATGATGGGGCACTATTCCTCCCATTAGTACCAACCTGGTACTCCTACTGTTCACTGGCCTCAATATAGGAGATCGTGAAATGGAGAGAAGGAACCCCATTCTTTACTACTTCTACAGACTAACTACATTTTCCTCAAATCGTTGAGAACATCTGGCAGTGTGGAAAGTCCTTTTTAGAATTCAAGCACCCTATGGGAGGGAAGAATGTGGAGATTAATTTAGACCATGTCAAAACAGTAGCCCAATTGAACGAGCAGGGAAGGACACAAAACCTAGTTCTTTGTTTCCTTTCACTAACAATTTGTGCCTGGGTGGAACTCATAGTTTGTGTTCATTTTGAGCAAGTGTTTCTAAAGGGCACAGACAATCATGTGGCAAATTGCATGCCACACAAAACTCCTGCACTTCTTTTCCTTGAATCCACATCAGGTCCAGTGTTTCAGCCCCAGATAAAGAGCCTTCATTTTAAGGTGTGGAATTTGAGAGGAGGTTACAGTCTAAAAAGGATTTCTTGAAGTATTTTATTCTACTCTTCTGCAAAAGTAAATGTGCTACATCATTCATCTATTTAAGAATGTTTAGTGTGTATGAAGCCTTTGCCTGCAATGAGCATTATCTTAGAATTCCTGCAAGCAGGATTAGCCAAAAGGGCTGCAGTTAAGGATTTTCACTCAATAATCAAAAATCTAAAAGTCAGCAGCTACAAATCCTGTAGGTGCTGACTTTATAAAAAACACACACTTACCTGTCCCAGAATCCAGAGATGACCTCACCTGACCCGGTTCTTTGCCGGTCTTCGGGTTCAGGTACCGGCATCTTGACTATGGGCAGCCGGCTGACTCCTTGCGGCTTCATAACTGGCTGCCTACTTCACATATGTGCAAGCCGCACTGCGCCCTGTGAATGGTCCTGCAGTCCCCTGTAACCTATGACGTGTTCCAAACAGCTGCAGGGGAAGAAAGAGGGGCCAAACTTCTGCTCGGTTGGCTGTGACAGTCTGACCAGAAGTGGGAGCAGGGTACCTGTCAAAATCGGGTACCCGATTCTCTACCAAAAAAAGACATTCCAAATATGGAAGAGGGGGTGGAGGAGGAAAAGCGGAAATTCAGATCTAAAAATCCAAAAAGTTGGTTAGAGCTGTGCGCTTATAACATACAGGATAAGTTCACCTTTTGTTACATGTTACACCGTGAATATGGGTGTAACATGTTACTGTTGTAGCGGCCCCCAATCCCCCCCGTTGTGACAGCGAGGAGGGAAACTTCGGTGTCTCCCAGAAGTGGGAGCGGGTACCGGTCAAAACCGGGTTCCCGCTCCACCCCAAAAAAAGTGCCAAATGTGGCAGTGGAGGGGGAAAGGAGCCAACAAGCAGAGCCTCCCCTTTTTGGGTGGAGCTCCGCTTTAACTAAAGCTCCATTTAAATCTTTAACAGAAACCTCACTTAACAATAAATATTTTTTCTTCGAGATTTTACAAAACTGGTAGAATAAGAGAGCCTCAAGCCTTCTTTATTAGACCCCCATATACTGTATGTCTACTATTCCTCTCTCAGATATCTTTTTTTCTGAGGTGTATTAAATTTAAAAAAATTAAAAAATGTACATATATGGGAGGAGCGCCAGACCAAAAGATGAGTCAAAATATATTCATTAATATTGTGTTAAAAGCCAAAGTGTTTCAGGAGTCAAAGGAACTGACCCTTTATCAGGGCTACAACAAAATATAATATGTTGAATAATTTTTTATTACCAATTTTCAAACTGTACAGATAAGGTAGAAAAAACATAAATGTCTCTCTAGTTCTGATAATATATCATATCAAATTGGGCACATAGGCAATAGGTAGAGATAACCTTCATCTAAATGACATAGCTGTGAAGACTATCACATAAATCCAGTAAAATATGTAATATCAACCAATCGAGTACAGGAAAGTAACCATTGGAAAACTCTATGTACATGGTATACAGAAGACTCAGTAAATACCACCTAAGGCATTTCAGGAAGTGTTTTCAGTATAATCAGATTAGGTAGGAAATGCAACCAACACAGAACACCAATAGGAAAGGGTATTGGGAACAAGAAAGTGAGGAGAAAGAAAGAAGTAAGGGAAAAAAATAAAACAAAAAAAGTGAGGGGGGTGTCAAGTATTACCCATGGGAGGCTCCCAAAATATATGAAATCTCAGACCTTAACCATAACAAAGAATATTAAAAATGAGACCATGCCGTCCACAACAAAACATGATATAATGTCAATTTAATTGTGACTGATAAAATCATGAGCCTAAAAATCTTAAAACATCATGGATAACATACATATACATGTGTGTACACATATGTTCAGTCAAAAATACCCTCATATACACAAACATGCATACATGCAAAGGAATTAAGATGAAGAGTTGAGGAAATATCAGATAGTAAGTGATAAGGTGCAATGCGTTAATTTTCAAAATTAATGTTATTAGATTCTACATGTTTAGTAGATGCCATTGCACCATTATACATATAACTGAAATAATACACATGAAAACAATATAAAACTAAATGCGCAGATATCTAAAATAAAAATAAAAAAGAAACTCACAGGTTAAAAATTAATTAACCGCTTCCCAACCAGCTGCCGCAGTTAGACTGCGGCAGGTTGGCTCCCCTGGGCGAGCCATCGTAGCTGTACGACGGCTCTTTAAGACGCTGTATCAGGCGCGCACGCAGCTTGTCCCTGGAGCCGATGCGCATGTCCAGTGGGCATGGTGACCGCCAGGCACCCGCCATCGCTCATGACAGAGTGAGAACCGGGATCTGTGTGTGTAAACACACAAATCACGGTTCTGTTAGGGGAGAGGAGAGAGATTGTGTGTTCCTACTAAGTAGGGACGATGATCTCTCTCCTCCTCCTGTAGTCAGCCACCCCCCAGTTAGAAACGCACACAGGGAACACAGTTAACCCCTTGATTGCCCCCTAGCTTTAACCCCTTCCCTGCCAGTGACATTTATACAGTAATCAGTGGCTATTTTTAGCTCTGATTGCTGTATAAATGTCACTGGACCCAAAAAAGTGTCAAAAGTGTCCGATGTGTCCGTGGCAATGTTGCAGTCCAATAAAAATCGCAGATCACTGCCATTACTAGTAAAAAAAAGTAATAATAATAAAAATGCCATAAATCTATCACCTATTTTGTAGACACCTATAGCTTTTGCGCAAACCAATCAATATACACTTATTCAGATTTTTTTTTTTTTTTTTTTTAACCAAAAACATGTAGAAGAATACATATCGGCCTAAACTGATGAAGAAATTTTATTTTATTTTTTTTTAAGGATATGTATTATAACACAAAGTACAAAATATTGTGTTTTTTTTTTTTTTGTTTTTGTTTTTTTTCAAAATTGTCACTCTTTTTTTGTTTATAGCACAAAAAATAAAAACCGTAGAGGTGATTTAATACCAAAAGAAAGCTCCAGTTGTGGGGAAAAAAAGAACATAAATTTTGTTTGAGAACAACATCGTACGACCATGCAATTGTCAGTTAAAGCCACGTGCCGTATTGCAAAAAATGGCCTGGTCGGGAAGGGGGCAAATTCTTCCGGGGCTGAAGTGGTTAAAAAAAAAAAACCCTAATTTAATAGCAATAACAAAAAAAATACATATATATATATATATATATATAAGTGCGTGTCTAAAACTAAAAAAATACATACTTAAAATGGTAAACTGATACACTAAAAATGCTGCATATGAAGGCTGTACCAAAGAAATGCCCCTAAGGCATAACCTTCATATGCATTTTTTGGTATAGCTTCCATATGCAGCATTTATTTGTGTTTTAACAGTTTAACAGGAGTCTTGGAAACTTAATTCTTGGTAAAAGTAATCCTGAATTTTCCTGTAATGTTTGTAAAAAGTTGGAAGTATAAAATACCATGAAAAGTATTGTCACATTGTAAATACTAAATAATAAGAATTGATTGAATTACTAGATTGCAAAAATTAAAACCACTAGAACCTATATTATTGCTTTTTCTTCCCCAAGGAAATGGCAAGGCAGCAGAAGCTGCTTCCAGCGCTTATTACAACCCAGCAAATCCTCATGATGTCTACATGCCTATGGTAAGCAAGAATTACACTCCACAAAGGAACACTTTTCCACTCCCTAAACATTTCATGAATGCCTTGTCTGCTTTTCAAAAATAATGGTTTCTGTAGTAGATGGTTATGAAGGGATTGCATGAGAAATACAGTATTTCAAAGACTGGCTTCACTTTTCTTAGTGAAGAACCGTCTCTTACATATCACACTACAAACAGAGGCTCGTAAGAGGGCTCAGAGAATGATCTGCCACATCACAGAATTCACATGGATTCCTGCAATATTTCCAGGATTGCTATAGTTTTAACCACTTGCCGACCGCCTAACGACGATATACGTCGGCAGAATGGCACGGGCAGGCAAAATCACGTACCTGGTACGTGATTGCCTTCCCGCGGGCGGGGGGTCCGATCGAACCCCCCCCCCCCCCCGCCAGAGACGGTCGGCTTTGGTCTGGGAGCGTTCAGTGATGAGGGGGAGGCCATCCCTTCGCCCAGCCAATCAGAATCTTCCCCTGCCTCTGTATAGTACACAGACGCAGGGGATGTGACGTCATCTCTCCTCGGCTCGGTATTTTCCATTCCGGCGCCGAGGAGAGAAGACTGAAATGTGAGTGCACAAAACACCCCCCCCCCCCCCCCCCCCCCCCCCCCCCGTCACACTGACACCAAGCAGTTTTTTGTTTTTTGTTTTTTTTTTTTTCCTGATTACTGCATTGGTGTCAGTTTGTGACAATTAGTGTGGTAGGGCAGTTAGTATTAGCCCCCTTTAGGTCTAGGGTACCCCCCTAACAAAGTTTTAACCCCTTGATCACCCCCCGTCGCCAGTGTCACTAAGCGATCATTTTTCTGATTGCTGTATTAGGTTCGCCGTCAGTGTTTTATAGTGACAGGGACCCCCATATACTACCGAATAAATGTTTTAACCCCTTGATTGCCCCCTAGTTAACCCTTTCACCACTGATCACCGTATAACTGTTACAGGTGACGCTGGTTAGTTTGTTTATTTTTTTATAGTGTCAGGGCACCCGCCGTTTATTACTGAATAAAGGTTTAGCCCCCTGATCGCCCGGCGGTGATATGCGTCGCCCCAGGCAGCGTCAGATTAGCGCCAGTACCGCTAACACCCACGCACGCAGCATACGCCTCCCTTAGTGGTATAGTATCTGAACGGATCAATATCTGATCCGATCAGATCTATACTAGTGTCCCCAGCAGTTTAGGGTTCCCAAAAACGCAGTGTTAGCAGGATCAGCCCAGATACCTGCTAGCACCTGTGTTTTGCCCCTCCCCCCGGCCCAGCCCACCCAAGTGCAGTATCAATCGATCACTGTCACTTACAAAACACTAACCGCATAACTGCAGCGTTCGCAGAGTCAGGCCTGATCCCTGCGATCGCTAACAGTTTTTTTGGTAGCATTTTGGTGAACTGGCAAGCACCAGCCCCAGGCAGTGTCAGGTTAGCGCCAGTACCACTAACACCCACGCACGCACCGTACACCTCCCTTAGTGGTATAGTATCTGAACGGATCAATATCTGATCCGAGCAGATTTATACTAGCGTCCCCAGCAGTTTAGGGTTCCCAAAAACGCAGTGTTAGCGGGATCAGCCCAGATACCTGCTGGCATTTTGCCCCTCCGCCCGGCCCAGCCCAGCCAAGTGCAGTATCGATCGATCACTGTCACTTATAAAACACTAAACGCATAACTGCAGCATTCGCAGAGTCAGGCCTGATCCCTGCGATCACTAACAGTTTTTTTGGTAGGGTTTTGGTGAACTGGCAAGCACCAGCGGCCTAGTACACCCTGGTCGTAGTCAAACCAGCACTGCAGTAACACTTGGTGATGTGGCGAGTCCCATAAGTGCAGTTCAAGCTGGTGAGGTGGCAAGCACAAGTAGTGTCCCGCTGTCACCAAGAAGAAGACAAACAGGCCCGTTGTGCCCTTCCTGCTGCATTCGCCAATCCTAATTGGGAACCCACCACTTCTGCAGCGCCCGTACTTCCCCCATTCACATCCCCAACCAAATGCAGTCGGCTGCATGAGAGGCATTTTCTTTATGTCCTCCCGAGTACCCCTACCCAACGAACCCCCCCAAAAAAGATGATGTGTCTGCAGCAAGCGCGGATATAGGCGTGACACCCGCTATTATTGTCCCTCCTGTCCTAACAATCCTGGTCTTTGCATTGGTGAATGTTTTGAACGCTACCATTCACTAGTTGAGTATTAGCGTAGGGTACAGCATTGCACAGACTAGGCACACTTTCACAGGATCTCCCAAGATGCCATCACATTTTGAGAGACCCGAACCTGGAACCGGTTACAGTTATAATAAATTTTAAAAAATAGTTGTCGTTTTATTGTTCTCTCTCTCTCTATTCTCTCTCTATTGTTCTGCTCTTTTTTACTGTATTCTATTCTGCAATGTTTTATTGTTATTATGTTTTATTTTATCATGTTTGCTTTTCAGGTATGCAGTTTTTTATACTTTACCGTTTACTGTGCTTTATTGTTAACCATTTTTTTGTCTTCAGGTACGCCATTCACGACTTTGAGTGGTTATACCAGAATGATGCCTGCAAGTTTAGGTATCATCTTGGTATCATTCTTTTCAGCCAGCGGTCGGCTTTCATGTAAAAGCAATCCTAGCGGCTAATTAGCCTCTAGACTGCTTTTACAAGCAGTGGGAGGGAATGCCCCCCCTCCCCCACCGTCTTCCGTGTTTTTCTCTGGCTCTTCTGTCTCAACAGGGAACCTGAGAATGCAGCCGGTAATTCAGCCAGCTGACCATAGAGCTGATCAGAGACCAGAGTGGCTCCAAACATCTCTATGGCCTAAGAAACCGGAAGCTACGAGCATTTTATGACTTAGATTTCGCCAGATGTAAACGGCGCCATTGGGAAATTGGGGAAGCATTTTATCACACCGATCTTGGTGTGGTCAGATGCTTTGAGGGCAGAGGAGAAATCTAGGGTCTAATAGACCCCAATTTTTTCAAAAAAGAGTACCTGTCACTACCTATTGCTATCATAGGGGATATTTACATTCCCTGAGATAACAATAAAAATGATTTAAAAAAAAAAAATATGAAAGGAACAGTTTAAAAATAAGATAAAAAAGCAAAAAAATAATAAAGAAAAAAAAAGCACCCCTGTCCCCCCCCCTGCTCTCGCGCTAAGGCGAACGCAAGCGTCGGTCTAGCGTCAAATGTAAACAGCAATTGCACCATGCATGTGAGGTATCACCGCGAAGGTCAGATCGAGGGCAGTAATTTTAGCAGTAGACCTCCTCTGTAAATCTAAAGTGGTAACCTGTAAAGGCTTTTAAAGGCTTTTAAAAATGTATTTATTTTGTTGCCACTGCACGTTTGTGCGCAATTTTAAAGCATGTCATGTTTGGTATCCATGTACTCGGCCTAAGATCATCTTTTTTATTTCATCAAACATTTGGGCAATATAGTGTGTTTTAGTGCATTAATACTGTGTGAAAAAAAAATGAAACACCCACCATTTTAATCTGTAGGGCATTTGCTTTAAAAAATATATATAATGTTTGGGGGTTCAAAGTAATTTTCTTGCAAAAGAAAATAATTTTTTCATGTAAACAAAAAGTGTCAGAAAGGGCTTTGTCTTCAAGTGGTTAGAAGAGTGGGTGATGTGTGACATAAGCTTCTAAATGTTGTGCATAAAATGCCAGGACAGTTCAAACCCCCCCCCATATGACCCCATTTTGGAAAGTAGACACCCCAAGCTATTTGCTGAGAGGCATGTCGAGTCCATGGAATATTTTATATTGTGACACAAGTTGCCGGAAAGAGACAAATTTTTTTTTTTTTTTTTTTTTTGCACAAAGTTGTCACTAAATGATATATTGCTCAAACATGCCATGGAAATATGTGAAATTACACCCCAAAATACAGTCTGTTGCTTCTCCTGAGTACGGGGATACCACATGTGTGAGACTTTTTGGGAGCCTAGCCTCGTACGGGACCCCGAAAACCAAGCACCGCCTTCAGGCTTTCTAAGGGCGTACATTTTTGATTTCACTCTTCACTGCCTATCACAGTTTCGGAGGCCATGGAATGCCCAGGTGGCACAAACCCCCCAAATGACCCCATTTTGGAAAGTAGACACTCCAAGCTATTTGCTGAGAGGTATAGTGAGTATTTTGCAGACCTCACTTTTTGTCACAAAGTTTTGAAAAAAGAAAAAAAAAAAACATTTTTTTCTTGTCTTTCTTCATTTTCAAAAACAAATGAGAGCTGCAAAATACTCACCATGCCTCTCAGCAAATAGCTTGGGTGTCTACTTTCCAAAATGGGGTCATTTGGGGGGGGGGGGTTGTGCCACCTGGGCATTCCATGGCCTCCGAAACTGTGATAGGCAGTGAAGAGTGAAATCAAAAATTTACACCCTTAGAAATCCTGAAGGCGGTGATTGGTTTTCGGGGCCCCGTACGCGGCTAGGCTCCCAAAAAGTCCCACACGTGGTATCCCCATACTCAGAAGAAGCAGCTAAATGTATTTTGGGGTGCAATTCCACATATGCCCATGGCCTGTGTGAGCAATATATCATTTAGTGACAACTTTGTGCAAAAAAAATAAAAATTTGTCACTTTCCCGCATTTTGTGTCAAAATATAAAATATTCCATGGACTCAACATGCCTCAAAGCAAATAGCTTGGGGTGTCTACTTTCCAAAATGGGGTCATTTGGGGGGGATTTATGCCATCTGGGCATTTTATGGCCTTCAAAACTGTGATAGGTAGAGAGGAGTAAAATCAAAAATTTACGCCCTTAGAAATCCTGAAGGCAGTGATTGGTTTTCGGGGGCCCCGTACGCGGCGAGGCTCCAAAAAAGTCCCACACATGTGGTATCCCCATACTCAGGAGAAGCAGCTGAATATATTTTGGGGTGCAATTCCACATATGCCCATGGCCTGTGTGAGCAATATATCATTTAGTGACAACTTTTTGTAATTTTTTTTTTTTTTTTTTAGTCATTATTCAATCACTTGGGACAACAAAAATTAATATTCAATGGGCTCAACATGCCTCTCAGCAATTTCCTTGGGGTGTCTACTTTCCAAAATGGGGTAATTTGTGGGGGTTTTGTACTGCCCTGTCATTTTAGCACCTCAAGAAATGACATAGGCAGTCATAAATTAAAGGCTGTGTAAATTCCAGAAAATGTACCCTAGTTTGTAGGCGCTATAACTTTTGCGCAAACCAATAAATATACACTTATTGACATTTTTTTTACCAAAGACATGTGGCCGAATACATTTTGGCCTAAATGTATGACTAAAATTGAGTTTATTGGATTTTTTTATAACAAAAAGTAGAAAATATCATTTTTTTTCAAAATTTTCGGTCTTTTCCCGTTTATAGCGCAAAAAATAAAAACGGCAGAGGTGATCAAATACCATCAAAATAAAGCTCTATTTGTGGGAAGAAAAGGACGCAAATTTCGTTTGGGTACAGCATTGCATGACCGCGCAATTAGCAGTTAGATCGACGCAGTGCCAAATTGTAAAAAGTGCTTTGGTCATTAAGGGGGTAAATCCTTCCGGGGCTGAAGTGGTTAAGAGTGAGCCAGTATTTCAAATTGGTCCCATCTAGTCCTTCATTGATGCTCTCTGCAGACCCCTATCCCAAGAGTAGATTGGTTTTATAATGTTGGATATGTAAATATAACAAAAATTGCAACCTTTTCTTGTGATGAAGTGGATCTGTTCTACAAAACGCGTGATTCCATAATAGTAAATTTTATTGATGGACAACAAGACTTGTAAATGGTGTTAATATAGCTAACAGGAAAATATCAGGGCGTTTATATGTTTCAAATACTAAAAGTATGTTTCATTACACTTTTTTGGTAGGTAATACTTTGTTATGTAACATTAATATTAATTTTTAGAATCATTCTTTGGTTACTTATTGACTGTAATGGTAAATGTTTGGCACCTTTTGAAATCTCCATATGTTACCTAACTGTTGGCTCCAATATCCATTTTTTTTTACCATTTGTTTTATGCATATTGTCGGTTCAAGAAAATTATAAGGTATTTAAAATATATTTATCTATTTTGGGGGAAAAAAATATCACACTAGAATGGTGAATTATGAGAATAATAGCAAGCAATTCTATGTGAGAATGTTTTTGCATTGATCTGCTTCACTTACCAATATTTTGTGATTTTATACACCACATGCCTTCATTTAACACCCATGCATTTTTTGAAATACCAATGTACCATTTTTTCCTTTGGCTCAGCAAACTGCTACATAATTGTTAGTTTTTATATTTAGAAAGTTGTTTAGTTGTTTCAGCTGTCTGATGGAAACTACACCTACAGATAGATTGCCTAGAACTTGTCAATAATGTTTTTTGTTTTTTTTCCTTTAGGAACGACCCCCTCCATATGCACCTACAGATGACAAGAAGACAAACTAGTGGGACATAGTCCTAAGCCTGATAACATGTGGACTCTTGTGTTTTCTTTATTTAGATAACTCTGTTTTCAGCTCTTTATAACAGCGATCATGCTGTTGGCATCCCTAGGACATTACTAACTGGTAGAAATCAGCAAAGTTATTTGCAGAGAGACTAGTCATATATATACCATATTGTGATTTGAAACCTTAAAAACTACCCGCCTCCAGTGTTTTGTAAGACAAGAAGATGTCAGAGAAAATGTGTTTTTTTTTTTTTTCTTTGCCCAGGATGTAGTATGTGGAGTGATTTAATTCTAAAGTGTATATAGCATGTTAGCCTATTTTTGAGAAAGGTGTATAAAATATTCTCCATCAGAGAGAAGGGGAGGAAAGATGCAATGTGAGAGAGCAGTGTGTGCTATGGACTTGCCCTGCTGTTTTATGTCAACAAAAAAGATCTGTATGCACAGATTTTACGTTTTAGAAAGCATTATAGTTTTCTTCTAACCCAGGAGTGTGTTTGTGTGTACATATCTAAAGTTACGTTAGTTCCAAATATATTATTCTACAACCTCTTTAATACCTTTTTAATAAAAGTTGAGTAGGTGGAAATGTTATTGACATAGATTTTTTTTTTTTTTTTTGTGGTTGTCTGCATTGCACATTTGTTACCTGTTGCTGGATTTCCTGTAGCAAACATCACTTGGATTGACTAGTGAGTTACTACCTATAGCAACATCTATTTGCAGTCGATATGGATTTTTTGTTTTCAAGGGCTGAATCTGAACCACTACACTGATCTAGTATACATATATAAATATATTCTGTATAAAACAATTGTATATACACTTATTTTGTGTTTACCTATTCAATCCAAGTATTTTGTAGGAAGCGTAATATTATTAGTATTTTAAATAAGAATGTAAATTACAGGTTACATTGTTTCAGAAAATTTCATTTTGTTTAGACAAAGCACAGCAAAACAGAACAGAAGGAAAGTGTTTTTTCACATAACCAATGGGGTGGATTGAAAACGTTTTGTACCCATTTTAATCTGTAAAATAAAGCTCTGTCAGAAATATGTTAAATTGTGTTTTGTACCCTTAAACAGGCTAAATGATCTTGGGCAGTATGTGAATTTTTGTAAGTGTGTGTGTGTGTGTGTGTGTGTGTGTGTGTGTGTGTGTGTGTGTGTATGTGCATCAAATTGGACAATTTGGACATTTTCATTTAGGGGTGTACTCACTTTTGTTGCCAGCGGTTTAGACATTAATGGCTGTGTGTTGAGTTATTTTGAGGGGACAGCAAATTTACACTGTTATACAAGCTGTACACTCACTACTTTACATTGTAGCAAAGTGTCATTTCTTCAATGTTGTCACATGAAAAGATATAATAAAATATTTACAAAAACGAAAAATGTGAGGGGTATATACACACCATGGGGAAAATAATTATTTGATCCCCTGAAGATTTTGTAAGTTTGGCCACTTACAAAGAAGTTTTTATCATAGGTGTATTTTAAATGATAGAGACAGAATATCAACCAACAATCCTGAAAAAACACCTGATAGAAATGTTCTAAGTTTGAGTTGCAGTTTAGTGAGTAAAATAAGTATTTGATCCCCAAGCAAAACATGACTTGGTACTTGGTGGAGAAACCCTTGTTGGCAAGCACAGAGGTAAGATGTTTCTTGTAGTTGGTTACCAGGTTTGCACACATCTCAGGAGGGATTTTGGTCCATTCTTCTTTACAGATCTTCTCTAAATCCTTTAAGGTTTCTTGGCTGTCACTTGACAACTCGAAGTTTCAGCTTCCTCCATAAATTTTCTATTTATCTGGAGACTGGCTAGGTCACTTCATGACCTTATTGTGGTTCTTCTTGAGCCACTCCTTTGTCGCCTTGGTGGTATGTTTTGGGTCATTGTCATGCTGGAAGACCCATCCACAACCCATCTTCAGTTTTCTTGCTGAAGAAAGAAGGTTCCCATCCAAGATTTTACAATACATGGCCCTTTCTATTGGCACCTCAATGTGGCAAAGTCGGCCTGTACCTGTAGCAAAGAAACAGCCCCAAAGCATAATGTTTCCACCTCCGTGCTTGACTGTAGGGATGGTGTTCTTCGGGTCGTAGTCAGCATTTTCCTCCAAATACATTGTCGAGTTAATGTCAAAGAGCTCAATTTTGGTCTCATCTGACCACAGCACTTTCTCACAATCCTTCTCTGAATCATTTAAATGTTCATTGGCAAACTTTAGATGGGCCTGTATATGTGACTTCTTGAGGAGGGGGACCTTCCAGGCGCTGCAGGATTTCAATCCATGGCGGCTTATTGTGCTACCAATGGTTTGGTGACTGTGGTCCCAACTGCACTGAGATCATTCACATGCTCCTCCTGTGTAGTTCTGAGCTGATCCCTCCCTTTTCTTAACTGGATCATCCTTACCCCATGAGACAAAACCTTTCATGGAGCGCCAGACCGAGGGTGATTGATGGCTATTTTGTATTTCTTCCATTTGCGACTGATCACTCCAAGTTGTCTCCTTCTCACCAAGCTTCTTGTTAATGGTCTTGTAGCCCATTCCAGCCTTGTGTAGGTCAATCTTGTCCCTGATGTCCTTAGATCGCTCTTTGGTCTTGCCCATGATGGTGAGGTTTGAATGGAAGAAATAGATTCTGTGGACAGGTGTCTTTTTTACACATAATGAGTTGTCGTTAGGAGTACCATCTTAAATTGACAGGACTAATCTGTGTACCACATGAGCACATACTGTAGCCAGTCTGTGGGAGCCAGAATTATTGTTGGTTGGTAGGGGATCAAATACTTATGGTATGGTATTGATTTGCAAACAAGTCCTCAATGTCTCCAATAAAAGGTGAATAAAATTATTGTTAGTATTATTAACATTGAGGACGTGTGTGTATATGTATTATATATTACACATACACACACACACACTAACACACAAAGATAAAACAATTGAACGTGTCACCATTTTTCTAGGTAGATATATTTCTAAAGCCTCATACACACGATCGAATTTTCTGGCGGGAAATGTGTGATGACAGGCTGTTGGCGGAAAATCCGACCATGTGTATGCTTCATCAGATAATTGTCGGATTTTCCACGGACAAATGTTGGATAGCGGGTTTTAACATTTTCTGCGGACAAATGTCTGTCGGATTTCCCGAGCGTGTGTACAAAAGTCCAAAGTACAAACACGCATGCTCGGAAGCAAAGACGAGCCAAAAGCGGGCGGTCTTGTAAACTAGCGTTCGTAATGGAGAATTAACATTCGTGATGTGGCAAATTATGAAATCTAGAAATGCAGCACACATAACTCTTCTTCTTTAATGGGATAATAATGAAACTGCTTTGCTGGTGATACTGATGGATCTAGTGATATCAAGAATAATATATATATATTTTTTTGGTGCAAGTTACACACCATTATCCCGTAGTTTTTAGGATCAAAGATACAACTGGTGCCTCCGTTCCCAGTTGATGCCTTCTATGGATAAACGCGTCAGGTGGAGCAACTGAATCTGATGTCATTACGTTCTTTTCTCGTACAGTTAGTTGGTTTGATCCCTGGCTGTTTTAGCTGTTTTGGCTATTTTTAATCCGTTCTTTTTTGTTCCCATTGCTTATTAATTTTATGTTTTGCTGTGAATGCTTGCTGTGATCGTTTTAGTGACTTTGCAGTGACTCTGTAGTGAAATGAACCTTTTTGAAGTTTATCTGCACTATGAAGCCTTCCTTCTTTTTTATCCTCCACTGAGTGGCCAACTTGCAGTACCGTCGTTTTTGCAAGAAAACCCTGCTCAGGGTATTTCATTCCTTGATCCTGAGTTCCAAAAGCACCTACTTTGGGTCATTGAGGCTGGATGGGAACGTATCTCCTGGATTAAAGAATGGGTGATAACGATCGTGGCCGGCAGGCTGATGCATCAGGCTCTTACGATCTCTATAATCTGAGGTCCAACTGATCTGGTAAGCGTTTTTTTGCTATATCTTTTGGCTGGAGGAATATTCGAGGTTTTGTCCAAGTGTTGAGTAGTTTGCCTATATTTTATTTTCACATATATTGAACTTTTTGATTTATATCAGTACTGAGCACCAGTCTCAGTGTGATCATTGCTCACTGTTCACATGGACATTTTGAGTTGCATTTTTTTATTTATGTTTGTGTTTTAGCAATTTTCGCATATTTTTGTTCACTTGGATTAATTTATTTATTTTTGTTCGTGCACAGATTTTGCAGATCAGGATATTTGCTTTATAGCAAAATTGATCACTGTATCATGGTGTGATCATTATTTATATAGTTGTTTTTTTTCACTGTGTTTTTACATTTTTTACACACGTTTTTATACAATACTTACATGGTAATAATCAGATAATTTATGGTTAACTGTGTGATTATTGTGCATTAGTGGATGCATGCCTGTTTTTTGGATTATATATGTTTTGAGCTTTTTTGTATTTAGGCTAACACAGGTAGCTGCGCCATTTCACTTATTTGGTTAGTGCAAGGAATTTTTTTTTAGTTATAATAGAACTTTACCAAAAAGTGCATTCTATGCGTCCAAAAATATAGAAGATATACCAAATCAAATCATTATTCAACCAAAAAAATAATGTCAAAGCAATAACTCCAAGTCCAATAATAAATTACACAAAAATAGTGCTAAAATCTTGTGAGCCACAAATGGGTTAATGCCTCAAATGTGAATAAACCTAATTCAGCTGCACACACTAACCACGTTCCATACCGTGTATATGCCAAAAATAAAATAAATATATGTGTATGCGCTAAAGGCTATAAATACGTGAACAAAGAATATAATCTATACAATATTAAAAATTACAAACAGTGTCAAACGCCTGTGAAGAAAGTGACTAAAATCCACAATTGAATATATGAATAAATGGTGACATGCACCATGCAAAAAAAGTGAAAAGAAAAATGGGAGTTTTGGGACTTTAAATGAGGTCCATAGACAGCGTGGAGATGAATTGAATACAGTGTATTTATTGATCATAAATTGTATCAAACATATCTCAACAAAAACCACATAAGAGAAAAGCACATTGTAATAAATGTCATTCCAAAATTGTTTATACACACATATGTATGTGCGCATACAATAGGGCATCGAGAGTACATCAATTATGTCAACAGGACGCCACATAGTGGTCGTAACTGATAAGTAGGTACATACAATGAATGCATATAATATACACGTAAAAACAGCACTAAGCGGTGAAAATAAAATTAATGACACAACATGAAACCATAATTGATTGAAGAAATATGTTCTAAATTGCTGGTGGATTGTGAGCATGTATCTGTGTGACAAAAATTCCCGACGCGTTTCGTGTAAACCACTCATCAGGGGCAAGATGCTTAACAGTATCTGTAAAACGTAGTTAAAGTATCAATTAATATATGTGCTATATGCAACTGTTAATAACAGGGGGAAGTATATAGATCCCCCTGAGTACTTAATGAAGTCAGTACACGGAGATGCGGCAATGGTGGGACCGAGGCCAAAATGGTGGTCCTTACCGGGAGTTGAGGTGGGAAAGGCATACGTTGGCGGAGCGCGTGCAAGAAAAGCCCCCACACACACATAGATTGGGTGACTAGGTCCTGGAATAATTCATGTATGGTACTATGCCAAATTGATAGCCAGAAAGGATCTGAAAACAAAAAACGGGGAAGTGCATGAATAAATGTGTCATGATATGCAAGAATCTAATATTGCATCAGGTTAAAGAAAAAGTGGACAGTCAATAAAAGGGAGAAAGGTGAACCATGTCCACTGGCCAAGTAGGTGCACTTCCCCGTTTTTTGTTTTCAGATCCTTTCTGGCTATCAATTTGGCATAGTACCATACATGAATTATTCCAGGACCTAGTCACCCAATCTATGTGTGTGTGGGGGCTTTTCTTGCACGCGCTCCGCCAACGTATGCCTTTCCCACCTCAACTCCCGGTAAGGACCACCATTTTGGCCTCGGTCCCACCATTGCCGCATCTCCGTGTACTGACTTCATGTAAGTACTCAGGGGGATCTATATACTTCCCCCTGTTATTAACAGTTGCATATAGCACATATATTAATTGATACTTTAACTACGTTTTACAGATACTGTTGAGCATCTTGCCCCTGATGAGTGGTTTACACGAAACGCGTCGGGAATTTTTGTCACGCAGATACATGCTCACAATCCACCAGCAAGTTAGAACATATTTCTTCAATCAATTATGGTTTCATGTTGTGTCATTAATTTTATTTTCACCGCTTAGTGCTGTTTTTACGTGTATATTATATGCATTCATTGTATGTACCTACTTATCAGTTACGACCACTATGTGGCGTCCTGTTGACATAATTGATGTACTCTCGATGCCCTATTGTATGCCCACATACATATGTGTGTATAAACAATTTTGGAATGACATTTATTACAATGTGCTTTTCTCTTATGTGGTTTTTGTTGAGATATGTTTGATACAATTTATGATCAATAAATACACTGTATTCAATTCATCTCCACGCTGTCTATGGACCTCATTTAAAGTCCCAAAACTCCCATTTTTCTCTTCTGAATCAGGGATGGAGGCACACCACACATGTGCCTCATTTTAAAGTCCCAACTTCCTCCTCTTATCTATGCAAAAAAAGTGAGAGAAAAAAAATCTTTTAAATAATTAACAAAAATTATTTAAGTGCTACTTAATAAATAAAGTGTCCGAAAACAATTCATACAAATGAATATATCTCAGTCCAAACCATTCACAAAAGTATATGAATCAAAGTGCACAATAGTGTCCAAACAAATAGCAGGCATTCCTCATGCTTGTTTTTATGAAAAAGTGCTAAATATTCCTCATGCTCTTCTTAAAAGATGTGCATATTATGGCATGCTGCAGTGCTCTCCAGTGACCCCCAATGGATAATGCGCTCACCTTAGAGCGTGTGACACAGTAGCTAAACAGTGTCAAAACACGCATTAGAGCCACTCCAGGGCTCATACAGGGTCTGCTGGTGATGATCTGTGCCTCGCTCAAATGGTAACATGTATGAAAGAAAGGAGACTCATAGCATAATACCGCCAGGAATTTATTTGAAAAGCCCTAAAAACAATCCCTCCAGGAGGGTACTCACAATGCTTGGGTGCGTCAGTGCACCATCCTATCCAAAGTATGCAATACAGATAAATCCTGTGGAGTGCGGTGCGGTGTACAATCCTCTGCCTGTGTGTAGAAAGCTCCGTCCTGCCCCTCCCCTACGTGTCTTCGGCACAGGGTATACGTGCCTTCATCTGGGGGATCCCCCAGATGAAGGCACTTATACCCTGTGCCGAAGACATTAGAAAGCAATCCTGCCCCTAGTCAGTGCAAAATAATATCAGCTGGTTCAGTTTCAACTGACAGCCTATAAAAAGGTGTCTCATTTACCAAGGTGTCACACAAGAAACATCTCATGATGGTATCATGTACCTGGTAGCAGAGCATGATACGATGAAGAAGGTCTCTCTTACACCTCTAACTCTGGGCCCCTGATAGTGTAGACAGGAGTGCAGAGTGTCACAAGTGCCTGTAAGTCTTGCTAGCAGCAGGGCAGGGCAGGCGGGCAGGTGGAGGATGGCAGACTGAAGCAGGCTGGTACTGGCGACAGCAGGCAGGTGAGGCATGCACTGGTAGCAGACTGAAGAACAACAGGCACAGCAGAATGTGTCAGGAAGCAGTCAGACAAGCCAGGTCATACACTGTCAGGACAGATCAGGTACAGAGAAGCAGGCAACAGCGAGGTCTGGGTACGAGCCAGGTCAGGAGCCAATCGGTGCAATCAAAGCCAATGGAACAGACAAAAGCGGAGGTCAAGGACAAGCCGGGTTCAGTGCAGATTGAGTTCAGAGAGTGGTCAGGCAATCTGGGTCAGTAACTGGAATCAGCATACAGGATAACAGGAACACAGGAGGCTGAAAGACAAAGCAGCACTGAACCTGGGCACTGGCTGAGTTTAAATAGCCTGGTTGGCGCCAACATCTGTCACAAGTGCACGTGTTTGCCATTGTGAAGAATGTGCGACGGCTCATGTGTGCACATGAGTTTGCCCATATGCATTAGTCAATGCCCAATTCCTGCAAGCGCAAAAGAAACCTGTTTATCCTGTGCACAGAAGACCTTTCCTTACAGATGGGTAAAAGCAAAGTGCTCTCCCAAGACCTTATTGTTGCAAAACATACGGATGGCATTGGTTACAGAAGGATTTCTAAACTTCTGAACATTCCAGTGAGCACTGTTGGGGCCATACTCCGGAAGTGGAAAAAAAATCATTTCACAAAAAAACAGCCACAACCAGGTGCTCCTTGCAAGTTTTTGGACAGAGGAGTGAGAAGAGTTATCAGAAGAGTTGTCTAATGCAGCATACACACGAGAGGACCGAATCCGGCGGACAATCCAACCGTGCGTGGGCTTCAAACATGCTTCAAATCTTTCCGCCGGACCCAGTTCCTATCGGGAAGCCTGTTCGTCTGTATGCTGGTCCAAAGGACCAAATATGACGCAAGGGCGGCTACAGCACCTGCCCGCGAGAATGTTTCCAGTGCGATCCTATCACGCTGGTTCTCGGGGACAGGGTATAATCTCATGATTGCTGCAATAAGAAAAACACATTTTCCTATTGCAGCGAGCGCGAGAAAGAGGCGACAATGTCGACTGGTATGGATTTTAAGGGGAACCCCCTACGCTGAAAAAACAGCATAGGGGTCCCCCCAAAATCCATACCAGACCCTTATCCGAGCACACAGCCCGACCGGTCAGGAAAGGGGGTGGGGACGAGCGAGCACCTCCCCTCCTGAACCGTACCAGGCCTCATGCCCTCAACATGGGGGGGGTGGAAGCTTTGGGGAAGGGGGGCGCCCTGCAGCTCCCCCACCCCAAAACACCTTGTCCCCATGTTGATAGGGACAAGGGCCTCTACCTGACAACCCTGGCCGTTGGTTGTCGGGGTCTGTGGGCGGGGGGCTTATCGGAATCCGGGAGCCCCCTTTAATAAGGGGGCCCCCAGATCACAGCCCCCCGCCCTATGTACATCGTACCCCTACCCATTCACCTGTGGAAAAAAGTGTCAATAAAAAACACACTACACAGGTTTTTAAAGTAGTTTATTAGGCAGCTCCGGGGGTCTTCTTCCGAGTTCGGGAGGTCTCTTCCGACTTCTCCGCTCTCTCCGACCTCTTCTCCCGGTGTCCGGTTCTTCTCCCGCTCTTTGGCCTCTTCTCCCGGTGTCCGGTTCTTCTGCAGAGCTCCTCCGCTATCTTCTGCTCTTTTGCCACTCTTTTGCTAGCGGTGACATGGTCTTGTTCGTCGTCTTGACCGTCGTCGGTGGTGACCCTGTCCCTTATGACGGCACAGTCCCAGCATGCCCCAGGACTATGACATCATACGGGGCGTGGTCACTGGGTGACATTAACCGGTGACCATGCCCCATGCCTATATAAGTAATTGCACACCGCTCACACAGCATTACAGTGGGAGAGAGCGTCGTGTCAACATCGCAAGAAGAGGAGGGGGAACAAGACGACGAAGAAGACCAGGCCACCGCTAGCAAAAGAGCGGCAAAAGAGCAGAAGATAGCGGAGGAGCCCGGCAGAAGAACTGGACACCGGGAGAAGAGGCCGAAAAGCGGGAGAAGACCTGGCCGGAGAGAGCGGAGAAGTTGGAAGAGATCCCCCAAAGTGAGAAGAAGACCCCCGGAGCTGCCTAATAAACTACTTTAAAAACCTGTGTAGTGTGTTTGTTTTTTATTGACACTTTTTTTTCCCCAGTTGAATGGGTAGGGGTACAATGTACCCCTACTCATTCACATAAGGCAGGGGGGCCGGGATCTGGGGCACCCCTTATTAAAGGAGGCTCCCGGATTCCGATAAGCCCGCAGACCCCGACAACCAACGGCCAGTACCTCATCAACATGAGGACAAGGCGCTTTGGGGTGGGGGGGCCACAGGGTGCCCCCTCCCCCAAAGCACCCACCCCCCATGTTGAGGGCATGCGGCCTGGTACAGTTCAGGAGGGGGGGCGCTCGCTCGTCCCCACCCCCTTTCCTGACCGGCTGGGCTGCGTGCTCGGATAAGGGTCTGGTATGGATTTTGGGGGGACCCCCACACCGTTTTTTTTTTTTTTTTTTTTTTTTTTAGCGTAGGGGTTCCTCTTAAAATCAATACCAGACCTGAGGGCCCAGTGTGCTCCACGACGGGGCTCGCAAGGTGTCAATCTCGCCGATTAAAAGCTGCGAGATTGACTTCCTTTTCTAGTCCCGTCGTACCTCATCACGTTCAAAATGAACGGACTTTAATCCGTGTGTGGGCAAGTCCGTTCATTAGGACGTCCGCCGTAACTCCGTCGAAAGTCCGTCGGGAAGACCGTAGGACCTAGTCTGCCAGAAAGTCCGGTCGTGTGTATGCGGCATAAGAGTCAAGGACCATTTGTGGAGAGGTTCAAAGAAAACAATCAGTAATGCACTCAACCGCCATAACCTGTATGCACGCTCACCACACAAGACTCCATTGCTGAAGAAAAAGCATGTTGAAGCTTGTTTAAAGTTTGCTGCACAACATTTAGACAAGCCTGTGAAATACTGGGAGTATATAGTCTAGTCAGATAATACCAAAACTGAACTATTTGGATGCCATGTTTGGAGGTCAAATGGCACTGCACATCACCCCATAAACACCATAAAAACAGTGAAGTTTGGAGGTGGGAACATCATGGTGTGGGGCTGTTTTTCAGCATACAGTACTGGCATACTGCATATAATTTGAGAAAGGATGAATGAAAAGATGTACCAAGACATTCTTGATAAACATCTACTGCCATTTCCCAGGATGATGAAGATGAAATGAGGGTGGACATTTCAGCAAGATAATGATCCCAAACACAAAGCCAAGGAAACTGTCAATTGGTTATAAAGAATGGCCCAGCCAATTACCCGACTTGCATCCAATAGAAAATCTAAGAACTAAAGATCAGAGTTTATAAAACAGGCCCACGGAACCTTCAAGATTTGAAAAATGCATGGAAGAATGGGCCAAAATCACATCTGAGCAATGCATGTGACTAGTTTTTGCATACAGGAGGTGGCTTGAAGCTGTCATTACTAACAAAGAATTTTGTACAAAGTATTAAATACATTTCAGTTAGCGCGTTCAATACTTTTTCCCTGAGTAATTTAATCTCAGTATAAATACAGCTGTTCTGTGAAGCCCTCAGAGGTTTGCTAGAGAACCTTAGCAAACAAACAGCATCATGAAGGCCAAGAACACACCAGACAGGTCAGGGATAAAGTTGTGGAGAAGTTTAAAGCAGGGTTAGGTTATAAAAAAATATCCCAATCTTTAAACATCTCATGGAGCACTGTTCAATCCATCATCTGAAAATGGAAAGAGTATGGTAAAACTGCAAACCTACCAAGACGTGGCTGTCCACCAACACTGACAGGTTGGACAAAGAGAGGATTGATCAGAGAAGCAGCCAAGAGCCCCATGGTAACTTTGGAGGAGCTGCAGAGATTCACAGCTCAGGTGGGAGAATCTGTCCACAGGACAACTATTTGTCGTCCACTCCACAAATCTGGCCTTTATGGAAGAGTGGCAAGAAAAAAGCCATTGTTGCAAGAAAGCCAGAAGAAGTCCTGTTTGCAGTTTGCAAGAAGACATGTGGGGACAAAGCAAACATGTGGAATAAGGTGCTCTGGTCAGATGAGACCAAATTGAAATTTTTGGCCTAAAAGCAAAACGATATGCATGGCAGAAAACTAACGCTGCACATCACCCTGAACACACCATCCCCATTGTGAAACATGGTGGTGCCAGCATCATGTTGTTCCGATGCTTTTCTTCAGCAGGGACCAAGAAGCTGGTCAGAGTTGATGGGAAGATGGATGGAGCCAAATACAGGGCAATCTTAGAAGACTTGAGACTGAGGCAGAGGTTACATTCCAGCAGGACAACGACCCTAAACATACAGCCAGAGCTAAAATGGAATGGTTTAGATCAAAGCATATTCATGTGTTCGAATGGCCCACTTAAAGTCCAGACATACAGCATCTCACAAAAGTGAGTACACCCTTCACATTTTTGTAAAAATGTTATTATATCTTTTCATGTGACAACACTGAAGAAATGGAACTTTGCTACAATGTAAAGTAGTGAGTGTACAGCTTGTATAACAGTGTAAATTTGCTGCCCCCTCAAAATAACTCACAGCCATTAATGTCTAAACCGCTGGCAACAAAAATGAGTACACCCCTAAGTGAAAATGTCCAAATTGGGCCCAATCAGCCATTTCCCCTCCCCGGTGTCATGTGACTCATTGGCAAATCAAGCTTCGTGAAAAATCGTTGTTCCCTTGAGATGGTCAAATAACTCCATAATCAACGGAATCGGATAGGCATTCTTAATCTTGAAACGGCTGAGACCTCTATAATCAATACAAGCTCCAAGACCTGCAAAGGGTAAACCTGGCCACAAGGGGGTATGGCACCAGGTTGAAGGTAAATTGCACAATCATACCACCGGTGTGGAAGTAAACTACCGGCTTGACCTTTGTCAAAGACATCGCTAAAATCGCGGTACTCCTCCGGAAGGGAGGAGAATGAAGAGGTGCACAGGACCTTGGCTACCTTCTGGAAGCATGTCTTAATGCTTTGTGGCGACCAGGAGAGAACCTCAGCATGGAGTGTTGTGGAAAATTTTATATTAATGTATTGTCATAAGTCTCCCAGTGTCTGTTCAATCACAGCCCGCTCTAAAGAGCTGACTGGGGCAGACTGACGCTGGCTGAGACCTGTTAGGTAGTGGAAAACTTCCTGGTGTTTGCGGAGAGAGGACATGTCCGCCAGCAAAGGGCCCCTGTGCAATGCACAGAACGATCGTCTGGTGGGGATGCGTTCACTCTGCAAAGACATTATCGGTTTAGCGGTGGTTTGCTTTTGTCACCCCTGGTATGCCTGATCAACATGTTTGGGGTGCCATGACATACACCTGCAGATAATATCCCATGCACGAGGAACTTTAGTCATCGTCATTAAGTATATTGTATCATGTCCTGTAGTAATTGGTGGTTGTTTTGTGTTCTGTGTTGTTAAATCCTTATATGGTCATTGATATCCTGTGAGGTCATATCCTGTGAGGTCACAAGCTTTGTAAGAGGTGTGTTTGGCTGTTGGAGGCCGAACCCTCGAGCTTTGGGGACTTCCTGTTATGCTAATAATGAGTGAGCACACAGCTGAGCAGGCAGTGTGATCTTGGAACTGGAACCGTAAACGTGTTTTGTCTAGTTGGCTGGATGGGGCACACACCAGAGGATGGATATGATCAAAAGGTGAGATGCATTTATATCATTAGACAAAATTGTTTTATATGATTAGAAATAGGAGATTTGGCTGTGTGCTTTGCGTACAACCAAATTTCGCTGACAGAATGGTGAGGCAGGTACTTTATGGAGCAGACAGAACCCCCCTCCACATCGGTGAGAAAAGGGGGGAGAATGGATCCCAGTCTAGGATATTTCTTTCCGATCTGTTGGGGAGCCTTTGCTCTGCAAAAGAACACATTTTTCGTCTTTTGAAATAATGCTGGAAGTATGATCGTATGTCTGGTGTGTGCCTGTGTGTGTGTGCCTGTGTGTGTGTGCCTGCGTGTGTGTGTGTGATTTGTATCTCAAATCTTTGTGTAAGGAGACTGCGTGTGTGTGTGTGTTTTGTATCTCAAATCTTTGTGTAAGGAGACTGCGTGTGTGTGTGTGTGACTGATGCTGTGTAACAAGTTTGTAATGCATGTGAGAAATGGATGAATTGTAATTATTACTTATGTATGGGACAAGTAGATTACATGAGTTTTGTAAAGTGTTTGATTGACTCAAGACACAGATGGTTAGTGGACTTTGATGGTTATGAAAAGAACATGAAGGCATCACTGTTTGCATCTCTCAATGTCTTGTTCCTGTGAAAGCTGATGTGAACTGAGTTTGAGAGGAGATGGTATGTGGCAGCCGTGTGCTTGTGTTTTTTTTTTTTTTAATATGGTCTTTTTGTCATCGGCCATCTTGCTGTGGTCCAGATTTCATCTACTATGTGTTCCTTAATTGTGCTTTTTCGTAACTTTAACACTTTTAAATGTTTGTCTAAGCGTTCATTTAGTATCTCAAATGTGTAATTTTTTGGGGTGAAATTTTTGGTTTTGGCAGGAAAATGTTTTTTGTCTGCTACTTCCTTTTGTTCTCTACCATGTGACTACAGTCGGCCATTTTCTTTTCCTTTGTGTGTGAACTTTTAAAATGTTTATCCATCTTGGTCAGTTTTGGCGGGAAAATGCGCCATTTTGTTGGGGTCTGGCCTTTGTTGTGGTCATCATGTGCATCGGCGGCCATTTTGAAGACCTGTGAGCCTTCCTACAGGGGAAGCTGCTTCATTGTGTATTCCTTTGTGTGTGCAAAGCCACGTGCTTTAAGCTACAATATAGCTTCTAGGCACCATTTTGTGAATTCTATTTTTGTACTGTTTACATACTTTTCAAGGAAACTATTGCGTTTTCTGTATTAAATATTGGTTTTGAGTGAAATCTCTACTTTGCACTGAATTTTAATGAATAACAAGACTAGCTTTAACTGAGTTTTTGTACACAGCGGTGTGTGTTATATTAATTTTTTTAATGTTTGGGAGTTTCTTAGAGGGCAATTCATTGTTTTGAGGCTTGTATCGCTTTAGCTAAGGTTTGTATTGTATAGCCTGCAGTATCCCTCCCCTCCCTTTTCCTGTACATTGATATGTAAATAAACCAGTTTGAGGGGTTTTAGAGCTGGGCATGCAGCATTTTATGTATCAACAGGAAGTTGGTGGGGGGGAGCTTGGAGTATCACACAAGCAAATGAGATTTGTACTCGGAAGGACAATGGGAAAATACTGGCGTTTGAAAGTGTTTTAAATTTAATTCCAATTGTTTTAAAGAAGTTTATGTTTCTAGTGAAGATTTCTAATGTCTTGATAGACAAAAATATGAAGCTATTTGAGGTTTCCCCCTCCCTCTTCCTACTCAGGTGTGCAACAGGAGGGAGCATAGGGAGAAAGAATTTCTTATTCCAGAATGCCCCATAACACCAATATTCCACCACCTACCAAAGATCCACAAGGGGTTAAATCCCCTTACAGGTCGACCTATAGTGGCGGGGATAGGCTCTTTAAATGAACGCCTAGGAGAGTGGGTAGACTCTCATTTACAGCCAATAGCCACCAGTCTCCCTGGTTACATAAAAGACACGAACGATTTATTGAACAAACTGCAAGACATTAAATGGGAAGACAATTATAGATGGATCAGCTGTGATGTATCTAGTTTGTACTCTAGTATCCCACATCATCTGGGGATCCAGGCAGTCACTTATTTTCTTAGAAAAACAGGCAAACTTTCTTTGATTTTACAAGAGTTCATTGTACAAGCCCTGGAGTACCTTTTAACACACAATTTTTTTATGTTTGATGGGGACTATTTTCTCCAGAAATGCGGGGCCTCTATGGGAGCCAAATTTTCCCCCTCACTGGCCAATATTTATATGGGCTGGTGGGAGAGGTCCCGCATCTTTGGACCAAATAGTCCCCGCCGCAAAGATACGGTCTTTTTCTGTCGCTTTATAGACGACCTGTTATTTATTACATCAGATAGAGAAGCTAATTTGGATATCTGGCTGGCATATTTCAATGACAATTCATTAAACTTAAAATTTACGGGAAATCTGCAATCCAGATCCATAGAATTCCTTGATGTGCAACTGGTGGGGTCCGGTGATGCGATTCAATCCAGTCTGTACAGAAAACCTCTCAGTGGCAACACTCTACTTAGAGCTGACTCTGCACACCCTAAACACACCATCAGAGGCATTCCATATAGCCAGTTTTTAAGGTTAAAGCGCCTATGTAGCTCTCCTGATGCTTTTGAGGCTGAAGCCAAAAGCATGGCAAACAGGTTTAAAGCTCGTGGCTATAAAGAAACATCAATACAAAAAGCACTCAACACAGTAAGATCCATCCCAAGACCTTCACTTGTAAAGAAAAAACCAGCTAGAAACATTCAACAGAGAAGGGACATGTCCCCTAGAATCCCGGTATTCTCTACTCCATACAGCTCAGAATTTAATACAATCAAGAAAATTATCATGAAACACCTTCCTGTTTTGTATAATGACCCTATATATAGTAACATCCTTTCTAAAGGGATCAAGGTTGTATCCCGCAGAGCACCCACATTGGGACGTTCACTGTCTCCCAGTTTGTTCTCAACCAAACGAACAAAATCCAATTGGCTCAATTTCACAGGTAATTTCAAGTGTGGAATAAAAACTTGTAATTACTGCAGGTACATTAAAACGGGTCAACTCATAAAATCATGCAGCAATCAAAAAGAATTCTCGATCCCCGTGTTTATTAATTGTAACACCAAATTTGTGGTATATGTTATCACATGCACCAGTTGCCAGGTACAATATGTTGGACGCACAACACGGCGTCTCAGAGACAGGCTACATGATCACCTGTACAACATTGAGAAAGAGATCTTAACCAATGTATCAAAGCACTGGGTTTATACACACCACAAAGACACTTCCAGTTTAACTATTCAGGGCATTGAGAAAATCATCACACCGGTGAGAGGAGGTGACAGATTCCAGTTACTGTGCAAACGAGAAGTCCTTTGGATATTCTCGTTAGACACCAGGATTCCACGGGGGTTAAACTTTGAGTGGGACGTTTCACATTTCTATGAATAAAACAACATTGAAGCTATATCCCCGAGCAATACATCTGTAACCCTTTCCTCCCAACTTTTTCCTTGATTACACATCCACATTCCCTTTTTTGGTGGATGATGGAGCAAAAAAACATATAGGGACACATATCAATATATCAGTTCCCTTTTTTACACATATCCCCAGTAACCGATACATTTTATTGGGCTACACACACTCCAATCCATACGAGCAAATGACTAGTGATATGCATATATGTTTTCATTTAAAAGAAACAATTTACTATATCTTTTGCATTCACTGTCACTTGAATCTCGTTTCTAATTAGACATTATTGTTTGATGGTAGCTGCAGGTAGACCATAACACTAAGGCTGGCCATGCACCATGCAATTTTCTTGTTCAATTTTCTTTGGATTTGCCTTCAGCTGTGTGGTTGAAGGGCCTGCCTGATTGCATACAAGTTGAGGGTGTTTGGGTTTGGCCTCCTATTGTATGGTTTTGGTGAATCTAGACCAGAGTTGCACGGGAGAATTGTATGGTGTATGGCTAGCCTAACTTTGCACAAATGTTTTTTACCACATGTGTACATGGTTCATTACCTTTTTTGCAAGGTTCCCATGTGTTTTGAGTTGATTTAAGAGCTGTGGTCTTCAAAGAGGTAGACCAGTTGTTTATTTCACATAGTAATTGGTTTAGTGAGATTGTTACTTATCTATTGATATAAACACATATATTGGAAGAACCTGTCATATGGTCACTGCCAATATTATACTATGTATAGAAAGAATAGAGACAGGTGCATAAACACTGCATTTTGTCCCATTTTTATCTACCTCATATAGTTCTGCCCATACACTTGAAGACAACTCATCGAGAGATGTGATTGCTTCAAAGAAAGACGTTCAGCAACGTTAATGTTGTTACCTGATTGGGATTAATGCATCCCATGCGGAGTGATGCAAGGTTTTAAATGAGCACTTTTGTGAAGCTGGAGTGGCGGGGTTATCAGAGAGTGATAAGTTTCACAATCCTTTATATGTTGCAAAGAATAATATTCACACATGTAGGAATTGAAGCAAAAGCATTTATTCACACATAGACTCCTGTAAATCAGGAGACTTTTGGTCGCATTATTGCGACAGGACGCCAGTTTTCTGCCCAGCTTCCAATTCACATATGTCACCACGTTTTTTGAAAGTTGAAATCATCATGTATATACACATACACACACATATAAAGAATTGCTTTTCATCATTATTTTTATCTTTATGTCGTTAAAAAAAAAAAAAAAATTTTTGCATATATTTATGCACCATACACACATATTTAGTCTTTTCTTGTAGACACTGATAGTGGTGTTGGATGCACATCTTTTTATCACATGCATATAGACCCAATTCCAATTCTTATCCTATACACCGTTTACATTATACCGCAGCCACCAGCTCACATAGTTTGCCCATACTTGCACCTATCCGTATGATAATTTATACGTTTGAACGTCAAATTCCAGCACCCATCTCATTATTGTGGTTTTGAAAAATAACAAACATGTTTTTCAAAAACCTTGAATAGAATTTTTTATTATTTATATATGTTGACATTTGCCAATATGAATACATTTCATTTATATATTCATGTCTTCATTAGTGATTCCACTATAGGACGCACATCCAATTACATCTATGCCAAAAAGATCCCACACAGACTAACGATCAGCTGTTTCAAATCAGATAATCAATATGTAGTCATGTGGTAGATAAATTATGTGTATATAAGTGGTGATCACTTTCGTACAAACCAGCTATGAGTAAGCGCTCTATGGGAGCGTGAAACGCGTTAGCGGTTAAGCTGCATTATCCCAACAAAGCCATGTACGGATTTTAATCATGTTATTACTTTTTCAATAAAGAGGATTTTATTTTTCACTTTTCCAATCCGGAGTGCGGCTGTCCAGATTTTTCCATCACATACATACCATTGGAATAGCAATTGCCGGCACCTGGGGCTCTCACAATCATCCACACAGCGGAGGACGGGAAGCTTGAACCCGATCACCTAGAGCGGTGGTAATTATCCTGCAACAGGAAGTTGGTGGGAGGGGCTTGGGTTCTTTTGACTTGTGTTTGGAAGGACAAAATCATTTTTATTTTTAAATTAAATTAAGGTTTATACTGTAATACAGTTTTGGGTAGAGAGCAAACAGGAGGCATCCATGTTATTGTTGTAATATCTAGATACAGAGAGAAGCTGCAGTGTTTTGTAAAAAAAAGAAGGCAAAAGTGCTCTGTGTATATTCCTCTAGCGACGCAGTGTACGGTCGTATAGCGCAATGCACTTGTGTATGCATACACTGTGAGGGGTTGAGACATAATCCGGGGGTTGATCTGTGGTTGTTGGCGAATCATTTGGCATAGTTAATAGTTGGTTGTTAAAAGAGTGGTACTCTGTAGTTCTGTGCCAAACGTGTTGGGACAACAAGCCATAGAGCTGATGCCTCATTTTAGTGTTTCTGCGCCACTGCAGCTTCAGAAATCTGTAATGTTGAGTGAATTGATGGATGCATAGTACACGTTTGTGTGATTAAAAATACACAGGCCTGTTTTTGAACTTTGTGTGGCTGGTCCATGCAAAGATTTTGAAATGCTCTTTGAAGTGCCTTTCAAATTGTATTCTTTTCTATCGCTAAAAGAGTGAAGGCAGCATTCCATCTGGTCGTTTTTATGTTTTTATTTTTTCGTTTTTGGGAACTATGAAATATCTCCCCCACATTTGTATCTAAATTTTTGTCTTTGTCTCATTGTTTGTATGTGAACAATGGGGAGGGTTGTGGGACTTTATATGAGGCACATATAGGATGTGCCTCCATCCCTAATTCAAGGAAAATAGGAAGTTTGGGACTTTGAGTGAGGCCATAGACATGGTGGAAATAGATAAAGTAAAAGTACACATTTATTGTCATAAGAGTCATAAAACATGTCAAATAACAGGAACCACATGAGTGAGACAACATTATAAAAATGTAATTTCATGTTTGTTCACATACACTATTAAAAGTGTGCGTGCAATACAGGCAACTAGGGTACATCTGGGTCTGGTAGCCATGTGCCCCGCAGTGGTCTGGATTGATAAGTCAATGCATTCCAATGAGTTCAAAATGGTACATAAAGTATATAACAACACTTGCAAAAGAGACAATGAGACCACAGTAAAGTACAAAATCAAGTTAAAACAGAAAAAAACTCAAAATAATCGAAGTGTAAGGAAACATCCCAAAATGCCCAGAATGGATGATTGAATAGGGGCTGGTATGTGCATCCCAAACAATGCCCGACGCGTTTCGTGTATATTACACTCATCAGGGGCGGGTGCTAGTAGTGTATCTACAAAATATGATAAAATAGAATTAGTGGGATGTATTGGAACCTATCGACAAGAAAGGTGGGTAAGTATAATCAAAATGCTTACAAGAACTCGCTGTAGTGAGGTATGATAGGTATGGAACCGAGGTCAACCAATCTTTGCCGGGAGCTGAGGTAATGGAGCAGCGTACTGACAGGGCGTACATCCGGAAGCTCCCCAAGACACAGGACACAAGTTGGGAATGTATGGTAAGACTAGATTTTACACCGTTGGTGACTACCAGGGATGGTCTGAAAAGATTGAATGTCATAGTGTGAGAATGTCCATTCATCTAAAGTTGAAAAGTGATGCATGGTTTACAAGATAACAAACCCTAGTAGGGGATAACTTACTGGTGTCTCAGCGTGGAGTGAGGGGGTAGGATAGACTGCAGCATCCAGTGTAGGAAGACAACAGGAAACTACGCCCAGGGAGGCCGGATATAAACAGCCCTGCACACGTGCTCGCTGACTCCCACCAGCGTCACGCTAGCACGACAAACGGGGAGGAGCTCCGACGCCGGCGGTCGGGACCGCCCGCAACGGACGCTCGTTTCCCCAGCTGTGTCGGCTCCAATGGTAAGGTCACCTGCTCGACGTGATAGCGTCAGGCGGTGACGGCACACGAGAGGCAGGATGCGTGGCGCCGATGCGCTGTGAACCGCCCTCCCTCCCACATCCATCCCCCGCCACACAAGTGGGCGGGGAGGAGGGTAAGGGGGCTGGGGCACGCAGAGCGTATCGCAGCTCCCGGCAATAGACAAAGAAAGCCCTGGACATACCAACCTCAGTGTGGGTTCTCACAATTAAAGTGTCTGTGCTGAAAAATCTCACAGACAAAAAGGAAATCTCTGTCTCTAAAACACAAGCCCGGACATAGTGAGTCAGTGTCAGGGACTTGATCATATCACACCCGGATGACATGGAAAAAGAGGGGCTGTCAATCCAGTCTCAGGACCTCCATCCCTAATACGGAACAATGGGGAGGGTTGTGGGACTTTATATGAGGCACATATAGGATGTGCCTCCATCCCTAATTCAAGGAAAATAGGAAGTTTGGGACTTTGAGTGAGGCCATAGACATGGTGGAAATAGATAAAGTAAAAGTACACATTTATTGTCATAAGAGTCATAAAACATGTCAAATAACGGGAACCACATGGGTGAGACAACATTATAAAAATGTAATTTCATGTTTGTCCACATACACTATTAAAAGTGTGCGTGCAATACAGGCAACTAGGGTACATCTGGGTCTGGTAGCCATGTGCCCCGCAGTGGTCTGGATTGATAAGTCAATGCATTCCAATGAGTTCAAAATGGTACATAAAGTATATAACAACACTTGCAAAAGAGACAATGAGACCACAGTAAAGTACAAAATCAAGTTAAAACAGAAAAAAAGTCAAAATAATCGAAGTGTAAGGAAACATCCCAAAATGCCCAGAATGGATGATTGAATAGGGGCTGGTATGTGCATCCCAAAATATGCCCGAAGCGTTTCGTGTATATTACACTCATCTGGGGCGGGTGCTAGTAGTGTATCTACAAAATATGATAAAATAGAATTAGTGGGATGTATTGGAACCTATCGAGAAGAAAGGTGGGTAAGTATAATCAAAATGGAATGCATTGACTTATCAATCCAGACCACTGCGGGGCACATGGCTACCAGAACCAGATGTACCCTAGTTGCCTGTATTGCACGCACACTTTTAATAGTGTATGTGGACAAACATGAAATTACATTTTTATAATGTTGTCTCACCCATGTGGTTCCTGTTATTTGACATGTTTTATGACTCTTATGACAATAAATGTGTACTTTTACTTTATCTATTTCCACCATGTCTATGGCCTCACTCAAAGTCTCAAACTTCCTATTTTCCTTGAATTAGGGATAGAGGCACATCCTATATGTTAAGTGGAGAGTGGTGGATGAAGGGCGCGTGATCAAGCTTACATCAAAACATATAAAATTTATTTCGGAGGAAATAAAGAGCAAATAAAGAGCAAATAAAATAAATTTTATATGTTTTGATGTAAGCTTGATCACGCGCCCTTCATCCACCACTCTCCACTTAGCCTTACCTGACCACCCCGGGGTCACTCTCTGGGCAGCGGGACAAGCAATACCATCTCTTCAAGCTGTGCTACAGTTTACAATACTACCCTTTTCAAAACCAAATCAGACCCTCACAAGCGCAGGAGTAATTTTTCCTCATCCACAATGCACATCCTATATGTGCCTCATATAAAGTCCCACAACCCTCCCCATTGTTCCCGTATTAGGGATGGAGGTCCTGAGACTGGATTGACAGCCCCTCTTTTTCCATGTCATCCGGGTGTGATATGATCAAGTCCCTGACATTGACTCACTATGTCCGGGCTTGTGTTTTAGAGACAGAGATTTCCTTTTTGTCTGTGAGATTTTTCAGCACAGACACTTTAATTGTGAGAACCCACACTGAGGTTGGTATGTCCAGGGCTTTCTTTGTCTATTGCCGGGAGCTGCGATGCGCTCTGCGCGCCCCAGCCCCCTCACCCTCCTCCCCGCCCACTTGTGTGGCGGGGGATGAATGTGGGAGGGAGGGCGGTTCACAGCGCATCGGCGCCACGCATCCTGCCTCTCGTGTGCCGTCACCGCCTGACGCTATCACGTCGAGCAGGTGACCTTACCATCGGAGCCGACACAGCTGGGGAAACGAGCGTCCGTTGCAGGCGGTCCCGACCGCCGGCGTCGGAACTCCTCCCCGTTTCTGTCGTGCTAGCGTGACGCTGGTGGGAGTCAGCGTGCACGTGTGCAGGGCTGTTTATATCCGGCCTCCCTGGGCATAGTTCCCTGTTGTCTTCCTACACTGGATGCTGCAGTCTATCCTACCCCCTCACTCCACACTGAGACACCAGTAAGTTATCCCCTACTAGGGTTTGTTATCTTGTAAACCATGCATCACTTTTCAACTTTAGATGAATGGACATTCTCACACTATGACATTCAATCTTTTCAGACCATCCCTGGTAGTCACCAACGGTGTAAAATCTAGTCTTACCATACATTCCCAACTTGTGTCCTGTGTCTTGGGGAGCTTCCGGATGTACGCCCTGTCAGCACGCTGCTCCATTACCTCAGCTCCCGGCAAAGATTGGTTGACCTCGGTTCCATACCTATCATACCTCACTACAGCGAGTTCTTGTAAGCATTTTGATTATACTTACCCACCTTTCTTCTCGATATGTTCCAATACATCCCACTAATTCTATTTTATCATATTTTGTAGATACACTACTAGCACCCGCCCCTGATGAGTGTAATATACACGAAACGCGTTGGGCATTGTTTGGGATGCACATACCAGCCCCTATTCAATCATCCATTCTGGGCATTTTGGGATGTTTCCTTACACTTCGATTATTTTGACTTTTTTTCTGTTTTAACTTTATTTTGTACTTTACTGTGGTCTCATTGTCTCTTTTGCAAGTGTTGTTATATACTTTATGTACCATTTTGAACTCATTGGAATGCATTGACTTATCAATCCAGACCACTGCGGGGCACATGGCTACCAGACCCAGATGTACCCTAGTTGCCTCTATTGCACGCATACTTTTAATAGTGTATGTGAACAAACATGAAATTACATTTTTATAATGTTGTCTCACCCATGTGGTTCCTGTTATTTGACATGTTTTATGACTCTTATGACAATAAATGTGTACTTTTACTTTATCTATTTCCACCATGTCTATGGCCTCACTCAAAGTCCCAAACTTCCTATTTTCCTTTTCATTGTTTGTATGTGGTAACAAGATGTTTGAACCTCCCGTGACAGCCCTCTTGCGTGTCGCGGCTGTTGTATTTTAGGAAAAAAAAAAAAAAACGTGAAACTAAGATTTAGAGAGGGTTTAGTTATTGTCGGTTTTGTGGAATGTCAGTGACAATTTACCAGTGTACATGCATATTGTATTGTTTACCATTCTTTGAAGGATCGAGTATTAACTCTTGTTTAAGTATCTTTTCAGGTTCAAGGAGTTTATGTACATAAAAAGCAGGTGTATAAGAAGGTAAAAGTATCATAGGCTATTTCACTTTTTTTATTCTGCACCATTCTAAACCCTACATGTCTTCCTTCAGTTTGTAATGAGGAGGGAGGAAAAGTGGGGATAAGAGTGGTGAGAACAACACATTTTCAAGCCAACAATACTAACCGCTCTAATTCTAACCAAGTTTGTGCCAAGACTGTCTTTCTTTGATAGAATTTGAGTCAGCAAGCAGCAGTCTGGTGAAAGAAGCTCCCATCCCAGATGCTAAGAACCTTTTTGTGAATGGTTCCAGGTATTACACCCCAGATGGTAAGCCACGCACAGGTTATGCAGTGACCACAGTCCCGATGGTTGGGTAATTGTCATATGAGGTTTGTTTGAAGGTCAACCAAAAACAGAATTGTACTTTCCTCATTAGCTGTCACCTACATTCTCAGCTGATGGGGTGGGTGCAATCACTGTAACATGAACTTCAAAAGGTCCACCACAGGGTTCACAAGTCCATCCTGGACCCTGACACAATACCCAGTTTACATTCTTTCCAACCAGGTGACTGGGTCATTGTAAAGAAGCTTGAGGGATGAGACCACGCCAGCCACTGCAAGAAGCGGATCAACCACAAAGAGTAGAGAAGTATCTTCGTTAATTTATATTTTTTTGTTTAATAAATTTTGGCAAGGGTAACGATGAAAAGCATCCCAACTAGCTAAGAAAGAGAACAGGACACATGGTTGGGTATTAGTGCCCCAGCGATGACGGCGGTACATGCTATATGTGACGTTCATATTGGTGTGAGGAGTTTTGACAGACTAGTAAAATCCAAACAGACACCTGTCAAAGGAACTTAAAAAAACATTTCTAGAGGGTAAAATTAATTATAATTTTAACAATAGCTCTGGTTCTTGCCAGCTTTGGTATCGGGATAACTAGGTAGCCCACAAGTGTGCTTCAACTGTAGTTTGGTATTAATGCGGATCTACAGCTTATAAGGTAATTTCCCGTAAGGCAAGAGGTTCATGTGTGCTGGTGAAACTCGTCCCCAGCACCTTATGTCGCGGCCGATCGCAAGGATCCGATGGCGTGAGAGAAGGTAAGAATGTCAGGGACAGCTGGAAGGGAATTACTTGTACACGGCGAAGGCTTGAACTTATGAAATGCTTGAACAATTTCTCATCCATTGAGGATGGGATGTTTCATGTAACTGTTGAAGCTACAAGGAAGTTCCCACAGTCCAAGGGTTTCTGGGAATTCATAAGTAAAGATTGTTATATCTGGATCGGGGATAGTAGTGACAAAGTTCAGGCCCATATGGATAAGGTTTAGGTCCCTACAAGGCAAAGCCAGAGCTATAGATAGTGAAGGTTGGAATCCTTTTTAAGGAGTTGGGAATCGTTGGAGATTTAATTTTTATCTTGCAGCGGATCATAGTGAAGGAAGTAGGGGTATATATACTCATGTTGTTTTTGTTTCTATACCTTCTATATGCCATGATGAGGTGCTCCTGTTGCCTGATTGGACGCGTGACCAGAGCCTGAGCAGATGACCACATCTTCCCTGATGAGATGCCCGGAAGCCCGACCCACGTACAAGACGCAGAGGATCCCAGACCGACCGGCGACTACTACAGCTCACCACGTCATCCCCAACAGAGTCTACATGTCAAGCCATGTTTTACTTTTTATGGACTAAGAAGAAGATCAGGATTCATCGAGGGACACATGGGATCATATGACAAGAGGAGGGAACTGTTGTGGAAAATTTTATATTAATGTATTGTCATAAGTCTCCCAGTGTCTGTTCAATCACAGCCCGCTCTAAAGAGCTGACTGGGGCAGACTGACGCTGGCTGAAACCTGTTAGGTAGTGGAAAACTTCCTGGTGTTTGGAGAGAGGTGTTTGCGGAGAGAGGACATGTCCGCCAGCAAAGGGCCGCTGTGCAATGCACAGAACGATCGTCTGGTGGGGATGCGTTCACTCTGCAAAGACATTATCGGTTTAGCGGTGGTTTGCTCTTGTCACCCCTGGTATGCCTGATCAAAATGTTTGGGGTGCCATGACATACACCTGCAGATAATATCCCATGCACGAGGAACTTTAGTCATCGTCATTAAGTATATTGTATCATGTCCTGTAGTAATTGGTGGTTGTTTTGTGTTCTGTGTTGTTAAATCCTTATATGGTCATTGATATCCTGTGAGGTCATATCCTGTGAGGTCACAAGCTTTGTAAGAGGTGTGTTTGGCTGTTGGAGGCTGAACCCTCGAGCTTTGGGGACTTCCTGTTATGCTAATAATGAGTGAGCACACAGCTGAGCAGGCAGTGTGATCTTGGAACTGGAACCGTAAACATGTGTTTTGTCTAGTTGGCTGGATGGGGCACACACCAGAGGATGGATACGATCAAAAGGTGAGATGCATTTATATCATTAGACAAAATTGTTATTATGATTAGAAACAGGAGATTTGGCTGTGTGCTTTGCGTACAACCAAATTTCGCTGACAGGAGCCAATCACAAGAGGGGTTGTGCCTCTGTAACCAAGGATAACCAATAACCAGCGGAAACTTAGGTGAGGAAAACTTGGAATTGGATTATCTCATGGTGAAGAGCCCCTACGGCTATGGACAACGGAACAGTCTCATGAGTCACATGGGCAGGCTGTAGAGGTCTTCTGTCAAGAGCCTCAATGGCAAGTGGAGTGTCACGCAGCTGCAGCGGAATCAAGTGCTTTCGATACAAAGGCAGGATCAATGAACAGGCCTGCAGCCCCAGAGTCGATTAGAACCTGTATCTCGACGGACGACTCAGCCCAAGAAAGGTTAACCGAAACCAGGGGCTTATCCTTCTAGATAAATGGGGGCGAAACAACGCCACCTAAGGTCTGTCCGTGACAGGACCTCAAGGTTCGGGCGTTCATTCGACGGGTAGGACAAGACTTCAAAAAGTGACCTGCCTTGCCAAAATAAAGGCACAATCTCTCCCTCCTAAGGGTTCTCTCATCCGCAGAGAGATGCGTGAAGCCCAAGTACATGGGTTCATCTTCACAGACCGACTCGGTACCAGGAGGCATGGGAGGTGAAAGAGACAGGGTGGGACTGCAAAGTTCGGAGACAAATGTACAGGAGGCTTCCGCAAGCGCTCCTTAAAATGATTCTTTCTCTGAGTCTGGAGTCAATGAGGATGGCAAACATGATCAACCTCTCCAGCTCAGTGGGTATATCACGGGCTGCTATCTCATCCTTGATGGTATCCGAGAGACCATGAGAAAAAGCAGCCACGAGGGCCTCATTTTTCCAAGCAACCTCTGCTGCCAGAGTACGGAATTCAATGGCGTAATCGGCAACCGTTCTCGTACTCTGATGGACATGAGGCACTTGGCAGCAGAAGCAGGGTGTGCGGGAACGTCAAATACCCTTTTAAAGGAAATCACAAACTCAGGGTAACTCAAGACAACAGATTTTTGCGTCTCCCATAGAGGGTTTGCCCAGGCCAAGGCTCTCTCAGAAAGCAACGATATCACAAAACCTACTTTGCTTTTGTCTGTGGGAAACGCCTGGGGCAGCATCTCAAAGTATATCTCAACCTGGTTGAGAAACCCTCTGCATTGGACTGGATCGCCCCCAAACTGCTGGGGAAGCAGAGCGGAACCAGACATACCTCTTATAGAGGTAATACTCGGGCGGGTGCCTGCACAGAGACTGGAGCAGCAGCAGGGTCGGTCTGCAACACAAGTTGTCCTGGAGCAGCCACAGTGGGAGATTCCAGGTGAGCTGTGCGACTCAGGAGCGTGTGTAACGCCCTGGAAACTGATCCATGCGGTGATCCTGCTCATCCAGTCTGGAAAAAATATTACCAACAAGTGGATTGACTGCATCTTCTGAATTCATGGCCTTCGCCTACTGTCAGAAACCATGAATCAGACTAAGACAGAAGTACAGTTAAATCACACTTGTTTAATAATAATAAAAAGGTAAACAGAGTAAATGTAGTCAAAACATAGCCAGCGTTCAGGAACCGGAATGGATAGTCAGACAAGCCAAAACGTCAGGGAGCCAGAGATGAGTGTAGTAGAACAGCAAGCAGGATCTGGAGCCAGAAGGAATGTCAGCCAAGCAAGTCTTTATCAGGAACACAGGAGAGCGTCTCTAGAGATGTGACCAAGGCGAAGGCAGAGATCATCTGGGCTGGACGGCTTAAGTAGGCAGGACTGACGAGCAGGATATCATCAACAGGTGAGTCACTGTGGAGAGATAGGAAATGGCAATTAGCTGACAGCTGAGTGGCCAGCTTTGAGAAGGAAGGGCTGAGCCCAGGCCTGACAATTTGATTATGCTCCTAGGGATCATCAAAGATTTGGATATTTTTTTATAACCTAACCCTGAATTGTACTTCTCAACAACATTTTCCCTCACTTGTTTGGAGAGTTCCTTTGTCTTCATGGCAGTGTTTGGTTAGTGGCGCCTCTTGCTGTGTTGCAGCCTCTGGGGCATTTCAAAAAGGTGTGTATATGTAATGACAGATCATGTGGCACTTATATTACACACAGGTGGATATCATTTCACAAATGATGTGACTTCTGAAGGTAATTGGTTGCACCAGAGCTTTTTATGGGCTTCATAACAAAGGGGGTGAATACATACGCACATATCAATTGTCAGTTTTTTATTTCTGAAAAATAGTTTTATGTATATTTTTTTTTAATTTTGCTTCACCAACTTTGACTATTGTCTTCTGTTCCATCACATATACAGTGGGGCAAAAAAGTATTTAGTCAGCCACCAATTGTGCATACCCACTTAAAAAGATGATAGAGGCCTGTAATTGTCATCATAGGTATATCTCAACTATGAGAGTCAAAATATGGAAACAAATCCTGACAATCACATTGACTGATTTTTGAAAGAATTTATTTGCAAATTATGGTGGAAAATAAGTATTTTGTCAATATCAAAAGTTCATCTCAATACTTTGTTATATATCCTTTGTTGGCAATGACAGAGGTCAAACGTTTTCTGTAAGTCTTCACAAGGTTGTCACACGCTGTTGCTGGTATGTTGGCCCATTCCTCCATGCAGATCTCCTCTAGAGCAGTGATGTTTTGGGGCTGTCGCTGGGCAACACGGACTTTCAACTCCCTCCAAAGGTTTTCTATGGGATTGAGATCTGGAGACTGGCTAGGCCACTCCAGGACCTTGAAATGCTTCTTATGAAGCCACTCCTTCGTTGCCCAGGCAGTGCGTTTGGGATCATTGTCATGCTGAAAGACCCAGCCACGTTTCATCTTCAATACCCTTGCTGATGGGAGGAGGTTTGCACTCAAAATCTCACGATACATGGCCCCATTCATTCTTTCATGTACACAGATCAGTCGTCCTGTTCCCTTTGCAGAGAAACAGCCCCAAAGCATGATGTTGCCACCCCCATGCTTCACAGTAGGTATGGTGTTCTTTGGTTGCAACGAGTTGTGTTTCTACCAAACAGTTCTACTTTGGTTTCATCTGATCATATGACATTCTCCCAATCCTCTTCTGGATCATCCAAATGCTCTCTAGCAAACCTCAGACGGGCCCGGACATGTACTGGCTTAAGCAGCGGGACACATCTGGCACTGCAGGATCTGAGTCCCTGGCGGCGTAGTGTGTTACTGATGGTAGCCTTTGTTACGTTGGTCCCAGCTCTCTGCAGGTCATTCACTAGGTCCCCCCGTGTGGTTCTGGGATTTTTGCTCACCGTTCTTGTGATCATTTTGACCCCACGGGGTGAGATCTTGCGTGGAGCCCCAGATCGAGGGAGATTATCAGTGGTCTTGTATGTCTTCCATTTTCTAATTATTGCTCCCACAGTTGATTACTTCACACCAAGCTGCTTGCCTATTGCAGATTCAGTCTTCCCAGTCTGGTGCAGGTCTACAATTTTGTTTCTGGTGTCCTTCGACAGCTCTTTGGTCTTCACCATAGTGGAGTTTGGAGTGTGACTGTTTGAGGTTGTGGACAGGTGTCTTTTATACTGATAACAAGTTCAAACAGGTGCCATTAATACAGGTAATGAGTGGAGGACAGAGGAGACTCTTAAAGAAGAAGATACAGGTCTGTGAGAGCCAGAAATCTTGCTTGTTTGTAGGTGACCAAATACTTATTTTCCACCATAATTTGCAAATAAATTCTTTCAAAAAATCAGACAATGTGATTGTCTGGATTTGTTTCCACATTTTGTCTCTCATAGTTGAGGTATACCTATGATGACAATTACAGGCCTCTCTCATCTTTTTAAGTGGGAGAACTTGCACAATTGGTGGCTGACTAAATACTTTTTTGCCCCACTGTAATTCAGATAAAAAAAACATTGAACTAAAGGCTGTAATGTAGCAAACTAGGTAAAAAGCCAAGGTGAATACTTTTGCAAGGTACTGTAAAGATGGCCTAGGCTATAAGAAGATTGCCAAGACCCTTAAAATTGAGCTGCAGCACAGTGGCCAAGACCATAGAGCGGTTTAACAGGACAGGTTCGCCATACATCGCACACTGCATCAAATTGGTCTGCATGGCTGTCAGGCAACCAGGGTCCAATTCCAAACAGGGATCGATCTCCCAGTGGTCCAAGCTGCAGTAAATCAGCAGTAGAACCAAGGCAGTCCAGGAGACCGTCAGATGGCCTATGCTGGACTTGCACGGCACCGGCTGTTGGGACGCTTCTATGTGCCGAATGCATGAGGGATGTGGCCATGGATAAGGAAGCAGAAGCACGGAAGGTTAAGGACTCTATCCTTGAGGCAGTGGCTGAAAGCATACAGCTAGCCTCTAGCGCAGCCTGTTCTAGCGAAGAACCTAAACTAGGCACCTCCTCAGATCAAGGCCGAAGATCGCCAAGGATCTGTGAGATCTTATCAGGCTCTTCATCAGAGGCAGAGGACAGGCCCGAGCATTTGTTGGATTTTCATCTGATTTGTCTACATTATGGCCATAAAAGAGGCCATAGAATGGGATTAGGACTCTAAACCTCCAGAGAAGGTTAAGAGATGTTTTCCAAATTTAATGAAGAAAGGGCCCTCCTTTCCATTCATGGAGGAAATCTGGGAATTAATGGAGGACGAATGGGAAAAGCCGGAGAGAATAGCGAAAATCCAAAATCGCTTTACTAAACTCTATCCCTTCAATCCATTGGATGCCTCTTTCTGGGAGTCGGTGCCAAGGATAGATGCAGCCCTACAGTGCCTTGCAAGGCATGTCTCCCTCCTGCTGGAGGATTCCAGCACATTTAGGGATCTGATGGATAGGAAGACAGACGCCGGTCTTAAAAATATATACACTGTTGCAGGAGCAGCCTGTTGTCCATCCATAACCCTAACATCAATCTCAAGGGCTGTAAAGGTCTGGGTTACGAATGTGGAGACGGCACTGCGGGCTGGAGTGGAGACAGCTAAAGTTATCGAGGCTCTGGAGGAACTCAACCTGACAGCAGCTTTTCTTGCCGAGTCTTCCATAGATCTAGTAAGATTACTGGCTAGATTAATGACACATGCAGTGCCCACAAAAAGGGCGCTGTGGCTCCGAAAATTGGACCGCAGATGTGGCATCTAAACAGGCGTTATGTAACATTCCAAATAACGGTAAGATGCTGTTCGGAAAGAGCCTGGAGGAGGCAATCAAGCGGGTTACAGGTGAGAAATCGGGTCTATTATCTCAGACCCCTAGGAAGAGACAGCAACCCTTCCTGTCAGGTCAGTTCGATTCCAGAGGGGGCCGCGAGGCCAGATCATATAGGCCAGGCCAGGAATATACCAGACCTCAATGGAGGGGGACACAGAGCTCCTTCCTGTGCAAGGTGAAGTCGACCGCAGGGCAGGCGACAAAAGAGACTGAAATCTTTTTGACAGTCAATCCATCCAAACCCTCCAAGTTGGAGCCAGGTTGGCAAGATACTGGGGAGAGTGGACAACGAATGTGAAGGACCGCTGAATCCGACAGACTGTAAAGCATGGATATAAGATAAGATTTCAAAAGAAACCTCTGAATATCTTTGCTCGAACACATTACCCACAGGATCAGAAGAAAAGCAAGTGTTTGCAGAATACATTGCCGATTTATCTTGGAAACAAGCAATTATGTCAGTGCCATAGGGGTGCCAGGGGAAGGGGGTATATTCTTTCGATATTCCTGGTACCCAAAGCATCCGGAAAGCTTAGACCGGTGTTGGACCTAAGGTCCCTAATTCTTTTCATCATTCCCAAAAGATTCAGGATGGAGTCAAGATAGACAATAACATCAGTGGTTCAACTAGGAGATTGGTTAATCTCAGTCGATTTGGCAGATGCCTACGTACATGTCCCAATCTACAAACACCATCAAAAGTATCTCAGATTCACAATAGAAGAAAGACATTATCAGTTCAAACGTCTGCCCTTCGGCATCAACACCGCTCCCAGGGTTTTCTCCAAAATCCTGCTGGCAACTATAGCATTTATCCGATTGCAGGGGGATAAAAAATGTTCATTATTTAGATGACATTCTTGTCGTGAAACATTCAGGCAAGCAGCTGGCGCTACAGCACGACAAGGTGATAGCGATCCTGTCCAACTTCGGATGGCTGATAAACAGTCAAAAGAGCAATCTCATTCCTGCCCAATGGATGGAGTATTTAGGCATGGTGTTTGACACCCAGTCAGGTCAGATCCTTCTGCCATATTGCAAGGTGGCCGAGCTGAAAGCCTTTGTCTACAAGGTGATGGAGGCTCCGACACCGTCAGCAAGAAACTGTATAACAATGTTGGGGATGTTCACCGCATCTATCCTGGCAACACCTTGGGCAAGATTACATATGAGAGCCTTCCAGATGTCCTTCCTGGGACAATGGGATGGCTGGTCATTGGACCTGGATACCAGGATGGATCCGACAGAGTCTAAACTGGTGGACCTTGCCAGACACCCTGTTGCGGGGCATGCCTCTCAGCCTGGGAGACTGGATTGTAATTGCCTCGGACACCAGCCTCCAGGGCTGGGGGGCTCACTGCCTCGGCAGGCAGGTTCAAGGCAGGTGGAGCATGACGGAGTCCAGACACTCCAATCTACTGGAGCTACAGGCAGCATACATAGCCCTGATGGCATTCAAGGGGATGATCTAGGGACCTTGAGTCAAACTCCAATTAGACAACCAGACAGCGGTATCATATATCACCTGACAGGGAGGAACCAAGAGTCTGGCGTTACTCCAATTAGTAACCGAGATTCTCCACTGGGCCGAGACTCATGTGGAGGATTTAACAGCAGTGTACATTTTAGGCAGGCAAAGCCAGATAGCAGACCATCTGAGCTGGAGGTTTCCCAGCCGTGGAGAATGAGCAATCGGTAGTCACTATATTCAACCAATTTTTGCCAGATGGGGGACACCCAATGCTAGTGCCAGAGTTTGCCGCAAGGTTCAGGTGCAACGAGGCGATATCCCAGGACGCCTTCTCGATCTTATGGCGGTTCCCCCTAGTGTACCCGTTTCCTCCAATCCCTTTTAATCATGAGGACCCCAATGAAGATTGCGAAGGAGGAGGTGCATGCCATCCTAATTGTACCCTTCTGGCCCAGGAGGCCATGGTTTCCTCTGCTCCTGCAGATGGCGTCAGCCTCACCAGTACACCTACCTCTCAGGAGGGACCTGTTACAGCATCCACTCCAACCCAGGGAGACTGCAGCTGATGGCCTGGCTGTTGAATCAGCCCGACTGCATGCACAGGGCCTTTTAGAGGAGGTGAAAAAGGGGGAATGATTAATGCGCTACCCAAAAGATAACAGCAGCTGCTACAAAGCCATGTGACAAAAGGAAAACAAATTTTAAAACAAATTGTAGCGCTAAAAACACACGAAAAAATAATAATGATAATAAATATAAAGTTCAAAGTGCATATAAACGTAATGTCCCAGGAAAAGCAAGTGTGTGATCCAAAAGAACAAAAATCCACAGTGCAAATAAATGATCTGTATATCAATCTTGTCTGCTTCACAACCTTCAGCTTGTATATCATCGATTAAAGCGAATAGATGGAATACGCTTACCAGAGAGGTTGGATTCTACTGCCGTAAACATAGAATCAATGAAGCTTATTGCCACCCAGGGCGAAGTGGTGAGATGTTGGAGGCAAGGGTAGAGCCTCTACCAGGCCGGGACGTCCCCTCTCTCCCACCGAAGCAGAGCCGGAAATGGATTCCAAAAGTGGTTTCTCAGTTTCCCAGGATATGTGGAGAAAAGAAGGAATGCTCCCACATAGTGTAACTTCTGGGTATTTTTATTCAAAAAAACCACGGTACATAAAAATGTGATCACAAAGATAAAATAAAGAGCAGTGTATAAGGTCTATAAAAAACTGCCCTACGCGTTTCGGTCCAATGACCTTCAACAGGGGCATAAGGGACCATCATAACACTGCCCAAATTTATAAAATACTATATGTCATCTAAAATAATCCAGACCAATAGGCTGTGCACAAACGAACAACAATGGATACCATTGGACCTAGGGAACATCACCTGTTGTGGTATACCACACCCCCTAAGAGTATCCAATCAGTGAACTTATAGTATAAAATTTACTATATATTTTAGGCCAATATACATATAGAATTTGTCTATGTCTATATCTATGGTTGTAGCTGTAGTGGGCGTCCTCGTGTGAAAAACCCGGGAACACTGCTGCACGTATACGTGTGACGTCAGTGACTGGGAATGTGCGGGCCGTGCAAAGGGGTTGCCTAGCAACCGTACACGCTGTTTCCCGAAAAGCCCGCGAACTCGGGAGGCGTGTCTGCGCGGCCGTCACTTGACGCGAAAAGCCGGAAACATGCGGACCGTGCAGGAGGGTTGCCTGGCAACCCTGCACGTGACCGCCCGAAAGCCCGCGAACACAAAAAACATGTCCGCGCAGCCTCACGTGATGCCGAGTTATCCATCATGTGATGACTAACGTCATTCACACATGGACTCTCGGGATGAGTTGCCAGGCAACGACGTCACCAGACCAGGAACGCTTGCGAACCTGAAGAGAATGTCCGCACAGCCATCACATGACCCTGTGTTACCGGTCACGTGATGACAAGCAGACACTGGAGACCAGTTGCCAAGCAACAGAGACACAATATCCGAAAGGTCCGCAGTAGTGCGGACGTACCTATACTGTAATCACCTATTCGGAAAAGAGTCTCACATGCAACAACTGACGTAGATCGATATTTGAAAATACGTCAGTGGGCTGGTAAGGAAGGCAATGTAGAGAAGGCGCCCTCATCAAAAAATCCTGATATCACTCAAAGTGCAAAAAAAGGGGACATACAAAAAATGAAAAAGTATAAAATATATAAAGTGAGAATAAACAATGGGGCGAAATCATATTTGTTGGATGTATGAGAACGAAATATCCAATAGTGAAAAAAGAAAAACAGTAAATGAATAGATAAAAATAAAATTAAAATAAGGTACGTTAGGGTAGACTTGCCTGACTGTTGAAAGTAATAATAATGTGTATCATGACCCAAGAGTCAAGAATAAAATGTGTGAAATAAATAAAATAAATGAAATGTGCATGGGTCATATGGTAAACAGTGCATGTGTGATGAAAAGCATGTGGGGAAGGATGTAAATATGTAAAAATATGTACAGAATTTGTGTATGAGGTGTATGGTCCTGTATAAAAATATATGGAATAAAGCTTACAAAAAAAAAAAAAAAAAAAATGTTGAATGATAAAGTGGATAAAAAGTGTTGTGAAAAATATATCTTATGAAAGATTAATAAACGAGTTCAGATCCCATTCTACATTAAGGCCAAAAGGGAAATAAGATCTAAGCTGGTGTATCCAGTACGTCTCAAGCTTGGATACCCCGCGTAAGCGGGACTCACCCCGCCAATGGGGGACAAACTTATCAATCACCTGAAATGTACTACCCGTGGGATCCTTATTATGGTGGAGTAGGTAATGTCGAGGTACTGAGTGTTTATCTTTGCCACCTTTTATACCCGCAATGTGTTCATTTACACGTATGGTGAATGTTCTAAACTGAGAAACCACTTTTGGAATCCATTTCCGGCTCTGCTTTGGTGGGAGAGAGGGGATGTCCCGGCCTGGTAGAGGCTCTACCCTTGCCTCCAACATCTCACCACTTTGCCCTGGGTGGCAATAAGCTTCATTGATTCTATGCTTACGGCAGTAGAATCCAACCTCTCTGGTAAGCGCATTCCATCTATTCGCTTTAATCGATGATATACAAGCTGAAGGTTGTGAAGCAGACAAGATTGATATACAGATCATTTATTTGCACTGTGGATTTTTGTTCTTTTGGATCACACACTTGCTTTTCCTGGGACATTACGTTTATATGCACTTTGAACTTTATTATCATTATTATTTTTTCGTGTGTTTTTAGCGCTACAATTTGTTTTAAAATTTGTTTTCCTTTTAGAGGAGGTAATCACTACATTACTGGAAGCGAGGAAGAGTACAACAAACATCGCATATTCCAGGATTTGGAGAAAAGTTGTGGACTTCGCATTACAGCATAATTTCTCCCTGTTAACTCCAGGTATCGCAAATATTTTGCAATTTCTACAAGCAACACTAACTATAGGCTTGGCACACAACTCAGTCAAAGTTCAAGTGTCACCCCTGTCGTGCTTCACCAGACATAGATGGGCTAATGAGCTTTTGATAAAGCAATTCCTCAGAGCCGCAATAAGAGTGCAGCCACCAAGGAGAAACCTCTTCCCAACTTGGGACTTGGGCACGGTCCTAAAGGCACTGTTGCAGCCCCCATCCAGTCCGGCTGAATCATGTACGCTTGGATTTCTAACAATCAAACTGGACTTCTTGACAGTCATTACGACGCCCAGGAGAGTGTCGGAGTTAGCAGCCTTATCCTGTGAAGAACCATTCTGCATTATTTATCCGGACAGAGTGATCCCAAGACCCGCTTCAGCCTTGGCCTCTAAGGTGGTCTCAAGTTTTCATGTAAACTGGGAGGCAGTGTTACCTTGTTTTACGCAGCCTCCCGATCAGGCGAACCAGTTGGATTTAAGATCTCTGGATATGGTTGGCTTAATATCAACATATCTTCAAAGGGCACAACAAATACGCAAATCGAATAACCTGTTCATCTATCCTTCAGGACACAAGAAAGGGGAGGCAGCACCACCAAGGGTCTTGTCCACCTGGATCACAAGAACCGTCTCCTTGGCATACAAGCAACAGGGCCTTGCTCCCCCGCAAACTATATGGGCTCATTCTACAAGAAGGATGGCAGCTTTGTGGGCATCCGTGGCAAAAATCCCGGGGGAAGACATATGCAGGACCTCTAGTTGGCGTTCCTGTGAGACTTTTGCTCGGCACTACAAACTGGATGTGGTCGACGCTAGTTCTTTGATGTTTGGAGTGGCGGTAGTGTTGACTCCTTTGACCAATTACTTAATGAAAGTGTGGTGAAGCATGGAATTGGACAAGTTTTTGTCGTTTTTTCCCACCCTATATCGACTTGAGTATATCCCATAGTGTGCTGACGGAAGGACGACCAGAAAAACAGTAATTTTCCTTTCCTGGTCCGTCCTCACGTCAGCACAACTTTGCTTCCCTCCTTAAGTGGCCTGTCGCCGCTACAAAAGAACATGAGGGGGGGATAGGGATTTATAACGCTGGAAGAAGGTGGTCCTGAGGGTTAATGAGGAACAGTTAACCCATAGTGTGCTGACGTGAGGACGGACCAGGAAAAGAAATATACGGTGAGTATTAACAATTTTCCATTATTTCTTCCATCCTCCACCTCCATTTTTTTTCTTTGCATCTTCCCATGTCTCCACATTGTCTGATGGACCTTCTTTCAGCAACTCAGAAATTGTTGAATCAGGGAGTTATCATTCCTGTTTCTCCAGCTGAAATATTTCAAGGTATTTATTCAAACCTTTTGTCCCTGATCGATACAACAGTCGGTTTGCAAAAAACTTTTATCAAGAAGCGGCGCTCCTGTCAACTACAGATTGTTGACAAATAAGCATGAAATAAAGTATACATGCAACAAACATTTAAAAACTATACATATCTATAGCAGGAAGATAAACCTATAGATAAAAAAAGTCCTTGGTGTGATTTGTTCAGTTGAAACAGGAAAACATGCTGGATAGTGCACAAATCACCGCAAATCCTCCACACAGTGCTCCACACGCTCCTCTGGGGTTCAAACTCACCACAATGTTGGATATAATAAGCCTTATGTCACATCTACGATGTCCCGCTACCCTGTATGGTCTGGATCTCTCTGGAGGGATGGCTCAAAGAATCCAAGCATCAGTCAGGGATGAGAGGTGCACACTGCAGGATGGCTGTAGAGCTGAGGCCTCATGGTGTCAGGAAGTGAGCTCTCTAGTGGTGATCTCCTCCCTGATCTGGGCACAGAAGGAGTCACACAGCACACTGACAAATCTACAGCCATCCTGCAGTGTGCACTGCTCATCCCTGACTGATGCCTGGATTCTTTGAGCCATCCCTCCAGAGAGATCCAGACCGTACAGGGTAGCAGGACATCGTAGATGTGACATAAGGCTTGTTATATCCAACATTGTGGTGAGTTTGAACCCCAGAGGGGCGTGTGGAGCACTGTGTGTAGGATTTGCAGTGAATTGTGCACTATCCAGCATGTTTTCCTGTTTCAACTGAACAAATCACACAAGGACTTTTTTTATATATAGGTTTATCTGCCTGCTATAGATATGTATAGTATTTAAATGTTTGTTGCATGTATACTTTATTTCATGCTTATTTGTCAACAATCTGTAGTTGACAGGAGCGCCGCTCCTTGATAAAAGTTTTTTGCAAACCGATTGTTGTATCGATCAGTGAAAAATTGTTTTATCTTTTATATCCATTTTAATTTTTTCTTCAGTGGCTGCTATTTTATACATTGCCTCCTTTGGAGGACTGTCTTTCTTATTGTTTCATTGGTTATATGTAGCGCTGAGTGGGGAGGAATTCGGGAAAGGATAATTTTTTCTTCCTTTGTGTTTGTATTTATTCAAACCTGTTTTCAGTTCAAAAACCCAAAAGAGGCCTTTGTCCTATCTTGGATTTAAAAGCTTTCAGTACCTTTGTTCACTCTCAAAAGTTTTGGATGGAATCCATTTAATCAGTTATCATTGCCTTTTATTACAGAGACTTTTTAGCTTCCATCAACATAAACGAGTACCATCTTTCCAGGTCACCAGCAATTTCTTCGCTTTGCCGTGGGTCACAACAGCTGTAAGTTTGTGGCCCTTCCCTTGGGCCTTCTGGGTTCTTTTCATCTCAGAGGTATTCCAGTCATCAGATATCTGGATGATCTGCTGCTGTGCAAACAGGCCTCTCTGACCTTGGAGGACCTTGCATGAATCCGCTACTTTGAGAAGTTATCTCTGATTTTGCCACATCATAATGAGAATTTGGGCCTTAAAATGTATACCTTTCAATCCAAAGTTTTCCTACCTCAGGAGAAATTGATAAAACTGCAATTAGGCCTGGCAACTTCAATCCTGACATGGGTCTTCCCTTCGGAGTTGCATGCAAGTGCTGGAATTGATGATATCCACCTTTGAAGCAGTTTGCTTAATTCCAATCCAGAATGTTGAAGCAAAACATCCTCACGGCATGTGACAAAGCCAGTCTTTCTTTGGACAAAATAATAGGGTTAGATCCTCAAACCAATGGTCTTGGTGGCTTCCATCCAAGCGTTGTCAAAGGGCAATTTTTACATTGAAAGTTTATAACAATGGATGCCAGCCTTCTGGGTTGGTGCAATGATAAGGGAACCATTAGCTTACAGACCTAATTTTTTTTTCTCCCAGGATTGAAAAACAAGATAGGGCTTATTCACAAATGACCATATGAAACATATTTTATTTTTTTCTGCAGATATACAAATTAGCCATAAGTTCTCATTGAATTATTATTACATTACAATAGAACAATTATATGCCAACTGAGTGATTAGTTTTACCTGTATCTTTGGTTAATATATTTTAATTATAATTTTTCCAAAATATAATCATGATATATTGTTTGGATATTCATAAAAATGTATTGGCATATCTTTAACCTATCATAGTAAATAGAGCATGTTTATAGGCCAATTATATTTTAAGGTATAGAAACTGCAGAGATAAAACGATAATTCTCCCGCTCTACAAGACTCTGGTCCGCCCGCACCTGGAGTATGCTGTCCAGTTCTGGGCACCAGTCCTCAGGAGGGACGTACTGGAAATGGAGCGAGTACAAAGAAGGGCAACAAAGCTAATAAAGGGTCTGGAGGATCTTAGTTATGAGGAAAGGTTGCGAGCACTGAACTTATTCTCTCTGGAGAAGAGACGCTTGAGAGGGGATATGATTTCAATTTACAAATACTGTACTGGTGACCCCACAATAGGGATAAAACTTTTTCGCAGAAGAGAGTTTAATAAGACTCGTGGCCACTCATTACAATTAGAAGAAAAGAGGTTTAACCTTAAACTACGTAGAGGGTTCTTTACTGTAAGAGCGGCAAGGATGTGGAATTCCCTTCCACAGGCGGTGGTCTCAGCGGGGAGCATTGATAGCTTCAAGAAACTATTAGATAATCACCTGAATGACCGCAATATACAGGGATATGTAATGTAATACTGACACATAATCACACACATAGGTTGGACTTGATGGACTTGTGTCTTTTTTCAACCTCACCTACTATGTAACTATGTAATAATCCTTGTATTTTGAATATCCGGGATGTTTCTTGTGCCATGACTTAACTTTCAAGGTATGCGAGAAGTTAAGGTAATGACCTTGAAACAAGAGGCATAGGTTAGGACTTTATATGAGACCATGACCATCCGGTACACAGGTCTCCATCCAATTATATCTGAGAAAAATAAAGGGACTAGGGGAAAAAGGGGGACAATGGGGACTTCATATGAAACACGCTCTACGGCGTCCTGAACTGCCTCGCCCTGCCGCCCCCGTGGTTGCCTCCTCAGCTCCCGTGGGGTTGATGTATCCACCCCTGGTTATCTCCTACCATCATGAACTTTCCTATATATGCCCTACTACTATTATACCATATATCTACAGGTAAGAGTGGTAGGACTAGCGTTTTTGCTTCCCCTCTTCCTGTTGTAATTAAATATTATTAATTACTACTTTATACGTTACTCTAGATATTTCCAGATAGCTGCTCCTGATGAGTGGACAAACTTCCACGAAACGCGTCGAGCAATACAACTGAACATTCATAACTTTTTGACATGTCACAACGAATATGTATCTATTATGGGCATTTTAGTGTTTTAGCCATCAGTTGGATTTTAATACAATATGGATTACGTATACACATGTGGGGTGTAATTTTGATGATGCTGCAATCTATCTATGTTACAATGTATAACATGCTACTATGCTACTATTATATGTTCTACTGCCATGTTTTACATACTTTGTACCTTATCTATTGACTATATGCGAGTATCATCTATTGCACCTTGTGTCTCATGTGGTATCAATAAATTTACATTTTTATACATCTGATGACTCAGCCTGCCCTAGTGATGTGTTTCATATAAAGTCCCCATTGTCCCCCTTTTTCCCCTAGTCCCTTTATTTTTCTCAGATATAATTGGATGGAGACCTGTGTACCGGATGGTCATGGTCTCATATAAAGTCCTAACCTATGCCTCTTGTTTCAATATGAATATGGGATGGAAACACACACTAAATACTATATATACCATTGCTGTGGTCTTGTGTCATATGCCTAGTTATTATATTTACTTGCTATCACTGGAATATCTTTGTTATATCCTAGTCATGTTATCTATCCAGGTTGATACTCGGGGGGTGGATCCTTTCCATCCCCGGGAGCTGCGACGCGCACCGTTGCTATCCCCCTATCCCCCTGATCCACCAGTCATGGGATCGGGGGCGTGTGTCCGCTGTGCGTCGACGCCACGCCCCGCACGTCGGCACGTTTGGCGTCAATTGACGTCACGTGCCGTCGTGACGCTGTTTCCATCTGGCGTGCATATTGATGGAGGCCGGAGGTTGCCTATATAGGCGCTAGTCACCTTAGTGGGCTGCCTCCTCTCCTCCCTCCTAGCACGTCTTAGCGTGACGTTGGGGGTTCACCTCGTTGGCTGGCGGGCTGAGACTCTGTCATCTTAGGTAACCGTATATCTCCTTGCACCATGTTTTCTTTATCCCCCTCCATACACCCGTCCTCACTCAACCTGCCTTGCACTATCCCTTCACCTTGTTCGCTTGGTGTTGTGGTGGGCTCTCTTTGTCCTTTCACTCCACCGGTCTCCCGAACACTATCTGTCTGTTTTTCCTATGTTCACTCCACTGTCACTTCACCTTGTCCCACACTTGATCCTACACCTAGTGGCCATCCAACATTACTTGTTTTTTACCTATACGTATTTTATTTTATTTATCTACAGTTACCTTGGGTCAATGCTCTATCTTACACCACCATGTTGGAAACTTAGGTGAACTTTTTCACTACTCACTGCTCTACGGCGTCCTGAACTGCCTCGCCCTGCCGCCCCGTGGTTGCCTCCTCAGCTCCCGTGGGGTTGATGTATCCACCCCTGGTTATCTCCTACCATCATGAACTTTCCTATATATGCCCTACTACTATTATACCATATATCTACAGGTAAGAGTGGTAGGACTAGCGTTTTTGCTTCCCCTCTTCCTGTTGTAATTAAATATTATTAATTACTACTTTATACGTTACTCTAGATATTTCCAGATAGCTGCTCCTGATGAGTGGACAAACTTCCACGAAACGCGTCGAGCAATACAACTGAACATTCATAACTTTTTGACATGTCACAACGAATATGTATCTATTATGGGCATTTTAGTGTTTTAGCCATCAGTTGGATTTTAATACAATATGGATTACGTATACACATGTGGGGTGTAATTTTGATGATGCTGCAATCTATCTATGTTACAATGTATAACATGTTACTATGCTACTATTATATGTTCTACTGCCATGTTTTACATACTTTGTACCTTATCTATTGACTATATGCGAGTATCATCTATTGCACCTTGTGTCTCATGTGGTATCAATAAATTTACATTTTTATACATCTGATGACTCAGCCTGCCCTAGTGATGTGTTTCATATAAAGTCCCCATTGTCCCCCTTTTTCCCCTAGTCCCTTTATTTTTCTAAGGTAATGACCTTATCCAAATAGTCTCATAACTATATATTTCAGAAAGAGCCAGGAAGTCTGACATATATGTCAAGATATAAACATTTTCTTATAATTTATGGCTTTCTGTTAACCGCTTTAGCCCCGGAAGAATTTACCCCCTTCCTGACCAGAGCACTTTCTGCGTCGTTTTAACTGACAATTGCGCAGTCGTGCGACGTGGCTCCCAAACAAAATTGACGTCCTTTTTTCCCCACAAATAGAGCTTTCTTTTGGTGGTATTTGATCGCCTCTGCGGTTTTTATTTTTTTGCGCTATAAACAAAAAAATAGCGACAATTTTGAAAAAAATGCATTTTTTTTACTTTTTGCTATAATAAATATCCCCAAAAAATATTTAAAAAACATTTTTTTTCCTCAGTTTAGGCTGATACGTATTCTTCTACATATTTTTGGTAAAAAAAAAATTGCAATAAGTGTTTATTGATTGGTTTGCGCAAAAGTTATAGCGTTTAAAAAATAGGGGATAGTTTTATGGCATTTTTATTATTAATTTTTTTTTTTTTTACTAGTAATGGCGGCGATCAGCATTTTTTATCATGACTGCGACATTATGGCGGACACATCAGACATTTTTGACACAATTTTGGGACCATTGTCATTTATACAGCAATCAGTGCTATACAAATGCACTGATTCCTGTGTAAATGACACTGGCAGTGAAGGGGTTAACCACTAGGGGGCTAGGGAGGGGCTAAGTATGTCCTGGGGAGTGTTACTAATAGTGGGGGGGTGTGGCTACGTGTGACACATCACTGATCTCTGCTCCCGATCACAGGGAGCTGAGATCAGTGACACTGTCACTAGGCAGAATGGGGAGATGCTTGTTTACATTAGCATCTCCCAGTTCGTCCTCTCCGTGAGGCAATCGCGGGTATTCCCAAGGCGATCGAGTCCGCGGGACCCGCGACCCGACTCACGGAGCTCCCGGCAGGCAGGTACAAATACTTTAGCTGCTGACTTTTAATAATCAGACACTTACCTGTTCCAGGGTCCAGCGATGCAGGGGATTGAAGCCCCGCTAGTCTCCCCCTCTGCTCGGTGGCGCCGGCATTGTAACTCTGGGCGCCCACCTGTGGTTTCACAGCCGGGCACCCACTGCGCATGTGCGAGCCGCGCTGTGACTGGCCACGCAATCATCTGGGACCTGTGACATGTCCCAGATGATTGCCTAGAGGGAGGGGGCAGAGCTGATCTCCCTTCCTGCGCCGAGGGAAGTGATGTCAGGAGCGCAGGCGCTGAAGGAGACAGAATATGAGGGACCCCCTAGCAACAGGCATTAAGAAGTGAGTAAAAAAAATGTATCCAAATTTTTTTTTGTTTTTCTTTATGCACATTAATGACATTTTTTTTTTTGAGTGGAACTCCACTTTAAGTCAAAAGGTTATTCAAGTATTAAATAAAGTTAATTTTATTTCAATACTGCCTCTTTGACAATGATGAATAAAGGAAACTACAATTTCACCTATAATGGTTATCCAGGAAATGATGTGTGTTTTACGTCACTCATGACGTGAAAGGCATTTCCACACCCACATTCTAGGGGAATATAGAGGGTTACATATGATAGTGAAGGAAGAGAATCTTGAGAAAGGCGTAGAGAATCTTGAAAGGGGAGAAGATCTTGAGTCTTTGAGACGAGAGGAGAGAAACAAAGAGCAGAGATGTAGGAATGAGGGTAAAAGATTTCTTTTGGGACACTCAGCCGATATCTCTCAAAACAAAAGAGCTTTAATCTATGGTAAAGTATTTATTAATCTTTTATTTTTACCTTTTGGTAATTGAATTGTTTGGCATATACAAAACTAAAATATTAAAATTTATGGCATAGCAAATTGGAGTTGTATTATTTTTACCTGCAGCATGAAATAATTATATTCCAAATATCAAGAGAAATACACATTTTTGTCTGTCTCTACAAAGCTAATGCCAAAGTCTGTACAAAGGTTTTGTCCTGATATGTGTTTAAAATAAATTCATTCTAAATGTATTTTTATTTAAAAATGAGTCTTGGTTAAATTACCAAGTTTGTATGTGGTTAATAAAATTGTCCATATACTGTAAAAGAGTTTTAAGCTTGAAGGTCGGTCTGTTTTGAGAAGGAATCACATGTGTTAAAAGTCTATAGAGCCATGGAAAGCTATTTACTAAGTGTTACTTAGTATAAGTTTACTAAGACATAAAGTGTTGAAATTTGACATGTTTTAACGAGCTTGTGGTAAAATGTATTATCATCCGTATTACCCATATATTTGATATAAATATATAGATATAGATATATATCTATATCTATATCTATATATTAGCACATTGATGTATTTATTCTTTTCTTCAACTAGCATGGGTAAACAAACTTGAATTAATTGGTTGCATTGTGGAAAGACGTAAAAATCTCTTAAACCATAGATTTTTGCATAATTCCATAAACATAATATTGTTTTAATATTTCAGTATAAACATCTGACACAATTATCCCTGTGGTACACATTCATAGTCTGCCAGCTTCTTGGTTCACAAAGGATGTTTTAAAAGGTATAACATCATGGAGAGCTTTATGTGTTTTTACATTACCATGATCATTGAGAGAATATGCAGAGTTTATAGAACTGTCAGAGGACATAGTGAATGAACATTCAAGGAAAAGAGCAGAGTATTGTTTAAACCAAATGCTATCGGCCTGATAGTAGGGTCATATAACTCTAGTTAATTTGTTTAAAAGCACAGGTATTGGGCCCAGCACTGGTTTGAAGAGTGAACACATTTACAGTCTGCTAGCTTCTCAGTTCACAAAGGATATTTTAACCACTTCCCGCCCGCCCTATAGCGGATTGACGTCTGGAAAGTGGTTCCGTTATCCTGACTGGGTGTCATATGATGTCCAGCAGGATAACATGCCGCCGGGGGCGCGCATCGCGGGGATCGGTGGAGCGGTGTGTCAACCTGACACACCGCTCCACCGATCTTGGTAAAGAGCCTCTGGCGGAGGCTCTTTACCACGTGATCAGCCGTGTCCAATCACGGCTGATCACGCTGTCAATGGGAAGACAGACAGACGCGAGTAGAGGAGAGCCGATCGGCGGTTCTCCTAACAGGGGGGGTCTGCGCTGATTTTTTATCAGCGCAGCTCCCCCTCAGTTCACCACACTGGACCACCAGGGATTGCCACTAGGACCACCAGGGAAGGGGCAACATGTGGATGGCCAGGTATGTACCCCATGGCCATCCACATGTGCCAATCAGTGCCCACAAATGGGCACTGATTGGCACCATTATGTTCCAGCAATGCCCCCCATATGTTTTATGAGTGTCACCTGTCATTGCCCATCGGTGCCACCTGTCAGTGCCCATCAGTGCCACCCATATGTACCAATCAATGCCACCTATGAGTGCCCATCAGTGCTGCCTATGAGTGCCCATCAGTGTCGCATACCAGTGCCGCCTATCAGTGCCCATCATCAGTGCCCATCAGTGCCGCCATATCAGTGCCCGTCATTTAAGGAGAAAACTTGCTTATTTACAAAAAATTTTAACAGAAACAAAGTAAAACTTTTTTTTTTTTGAAATTTTCGATCTTTTTTTATTTGTTGCGCAAAAAATAAAAACCGCAGAGGTGATCAAATACCACCAAAAGAAAGCTCTATTTGTGGGAACAAAATGATAAAAAATTTGTTTGGGTACAGTGTAGCATGACCGCGCAATTGTCATTCAAATTGCGACAGCGCTGAAAGCTGAAAATTGGCCTGGGCGGGAAGGTGTCTAAGTGCCCGGTATTGAAGTGGTAAACCACTTCAGCCCCGGAAGGATTTACCCCCTTCCTGACCAGAGCACTTTTTACAATTTGGCATTGCGTCGCTTTAACTGCTAATTGCGCGGTCATGCATTGCTGTACCCAAACAAAATTTGCGTCCTTTTGTTCCCACCAATAGCGCTTTCTTTTGATGGTATTTGATCACCTCTGCCTTTTTTATTTTTTGCGCTATAAACGGAAAAAGACCGAAAATTTTGAAAAAAAAAACGATATTTTCTACTTTTTGTTATAAAAAAAAAAAATACAATAAACTCAATTTTAATCATACATTTAGTCCAAAATGTATTCAGCCACATGTCTTTGGTAAAAAAAATGTCAATAAGCGTATATTTATTGGTTTGCGCAAAAGTTATAGTGTCTACAAACTAGGGTACATTTTCTGGAATTTACACAGCTTTTAGTTTGACTGCCTATCTCATTTCTTGAAGTGCTAAAATGGCAGGGCAGTACAAACCCCCCCCCCCCCCAAATGACCCCATTTTGGAAAGTAGACACCCCAAGGAAATTGCTGAGAGGCATGTTGAGCCCATTGAATAATGACAAAAAAAAAAATTTACAAAAAGTTGTCACTAAATGATATATTGCTCACACAGGCCATGGGCATATGTGGAATTGCACCCCAAAATACATTTAGCTGCTTCTCCTGAGTATGGGGATACCATATGTGTGGGACTTTTTGGGAGCCTAGTCGCGTACGGGGCCCCGAAAACCAAGCACCGCCTTCAGGATTTCTAAGGGCATAAATTTTTGATTTCACTTCTCACTACCTATCACAGTTACCTCTCCGCAAATAGCTTGGGGTGTCTACTTTACAAAATGGGGTCATTTGGGGGGGGGGGGGGGTTGTGCCATCTGGGAATTCCATGGCCTGCGAAACTGTGATAGGCAGTGAGGAGTGAAATCAAAAATTTACACCCTTAGAAACCCTGAAGGCGGTGCTTGGTTTTTGGGGTCCCGTATGCGGCTAGGCTCCCAAAACGTCTCACGCATGTGGTACCCCGTACTCAGGAGAAGCAACAGAATGTATTTTGGGGTGTAATTTCACATATTCCCATGGCATGTTTGAGCAATATATCATTTAGTGACAACTTTGTGCAAAAAATAAAACTGGACATGCCTCTCAGCAGATAGCTTGGGGTGTCTACTTTCCAAAATGGGGTCATTTGGGGGGGTTTGAACTGTCCTGGCATTTTATGCACAACATTTAGAAGCTTATGTCACACATCACCCACTCTTCTAACCACTTGAAGACAAAGCCCTTTCTGACACTATTTGTTTACATTAAAAAATTATTTTTTCTTTGCAAGAAAATTACTTTGAACCCCCAAACATTATATATTTTTTTAAAGCAAAGGCGCTACAGATTAAAATGGTGGGTGTGTCATTTTTTTTTCACACAGTATTTGTGCAGCGATTTTTCACGCGCATTTTTTTGGGGAAAAAACACTTTTTTTAATTTTAATGCACTAAAACACACTATATTGCCCAAATGTTTGATGAAATAAAAAAGATGATCTTAGGCCGAGTACATAGATACCAAACATGACATACTTTAAAATTGCGCACAAATGTGCAGTGGCGACAAACTACATACATTTTTAAAAGCCTTTACAGGTCGAAACGCGTTGGGGTATTCATGTGAATATCGATCAATTTTTAATATTTAATATCTTAAATGTACTGTATTTTCCATACATAGATATAACACTCTTTGAGATGTGCCTGTAACCAGAGTACATATTCTTTTGCATAATTGATGATTAGTCTGTATGTTGCCATTTGTATCAATAAATGATTTTTATTAGGGTTGTCCCGATACCACTTTTTCAGGACCGGGTACAAGTACCGATACTTTTTTTCAAGTACTCGCCGATACCGAATACCGATACTTTTTTTTTATGTCACTTGACAGTGTTTTTTTTTATTTTTTTTTTTTACAGTGCTTTTTTTTTTGGGGGGGGGGGTGAACGGTGTATGTGTGTGTGTGTGTGTGTGTTTTTTTTTTTTTTTTAATTTACAATTTTTATTTTTTACAATAATTTTTTTTTTTATTCTTTATTGCAATATGTGTTTTTTTGTTTTTGTTTTTTTTTTTAATCAGCCCTGTTGGAGGGCTTTGGTGAGATATCAGGGGTCTTAACAGACCTCTGATATCTCCCCCTTGAGACAGAGAAAGAGACCGAGGACAGAGATTCCACAGTCCCTTTCTCTGCAGCCTCAGCTGCACTGAGAATGAATGGAGAGAAGACAGCGGCTCCTCTCCATTCATAAACTGACACATAGTAATCACAAGAGATTACAATGTTTCAGTTATGTGAATGGACAGAGTCAGCTGACTCTGTCTATTCACAAAGGAAGGAGGAGGAGGACGGCGGAACGGAGGGGGACAGAGAAGGAGAGGGGAACGAAGGGGATAGCGGAGAGGCACAGCAGAGCGGAGGGGGACAGAAAAGGAGAGAGGAACGGAGGGGACAGCGGAGAGGCATAGAGGAGGAGAGAGGAATGGAGGGGACAGCGGAGAGGCACAGGGAAGGAAAGAGGAACGGAGGGGACAGTGGAGGGGGACAGAAAAGGAGAGAGGAACAGAGGGGACAGCGGAGGGGGACAGAAAAGGAGAGAGGAACGGAGGGGGACAGCGGAGAGGCACAGAGGAAAGGAGGGGGCATGGAGGAGGATGCAGTGACAGTCAGCGGTGAGCGATCACCGCTGTATGTCACTAAAGCAGCTGAAAGCCGCTGGGGGAGAAGCTTGTATCTCCCCCACGCGCCGATCACAGCTGACTTTTAGGTATCGGGGGAAGCATCGGGAGCATTTGCCCAAGTACAAGTACTTGGGCAAATGCTCGGTATCGGTGCCGATACCGATACTAGTATCGGTATCGGGACAACCCTAATTTTAATATATTTATATCATATGATCCATACATTATTATGCCGCTAAAAAGCCCCCCTGGGGGAATTTTCCAAGCTTTTTTTTTACAAGCCTTTACAGGTTACCACTTTAGATTTACAGAGGAGGTCTACTGCTAAAATTACTGCCCTCGATCTGACCTTCACGGTGATACCTCACATGCATGGTTCAATTGCTGTTTACATTTGATGCCAGACCAACGTTGGCCTTTGCGCGAGAGCAGGGGGGAACAGGGGTGCTTTTTTTTTTTTTTTTTATTTGCTTTTTATCTTATTTTTAAACTGTTCCTTTCATTTTTTTTAATCATTTTTATTGTTATGTCAGGGAATGTAAATATCTCCAATGATAGCAATAGGTAGTGACAGGTACTCTTTTTTTGAAAAAAATGGGGTCTATTAGACCCTAGATCTCTCCTCTGCCCTCAAAGCATCTGACCACACCAAGATCAGTGTGATAAAATGCTTTCCCAATTTCCCAATGGCGCTGTTTACATCCGGCAAAATCTAAGTCATGAAATGCTCGTAGCTTCCGGTTTCTTAGGCCATAGAGATGATTGGAGCCATTCTGGTCTCTGATCAGCTCTATGGTCAGCTGGCGGAATCACCGGCTGCATTCCTCAGGTTCCCTGTTGGGACAGGAGAGCCAGAGAAAAACATGGAAGACGGTGGTAGGGGGGGGACATTCCCTCCCACTGCTTGTAAAATCAGTCTAGAGGCTAACTAGCCGCTAGGATTGCTTTTACATGATAGCCGACCGCTGACTGAAAAGAATGATACCAAGATGATACCTAAACCTGCAGGCATCATTCTGGTATAACCACTCAAAGTCCAGCAACATACCAGTACGTTGCTGGTTCTTGTTGGACATATATTGTAATCTTTTTTTTTTTTTTCATGCAGCCTGTGGGCTGAACGAAAAAAAGAGATTGATTGGTGGGTATGCCCACCATTAGAATACCTCCCTTCATCCACACACTTCTAATGATGGGCATACATGCACCATTTATATATGCCGAAGCATGGGGGAATCCGCCCCAAAAGTTAGGAGCAAATCGCTCCTCCGACCCTGCTGCCCCCATGCTTTGGCATATATCACCTCTGCTGCAGTCACTGCTTTATATATCGTGGGAGCAAACACTGTTGCTGTCAAGATAAATAAATCCGCGCTGCAGCTGAATGGCGTACCTGAAAACAAAAAAAAATGGTTAACAATAAAACACAGTAAACAGTAAAGTATAAAAAATTGCATACCTGAAAAGCAAACATTATAAAACATAATAACAATAACACATTGAAGAATAGAATACAGTAAAAAAGAGCAGAACAATAGAGAGAGAATAGAGAGAGAACAATAAAACGACAACTATTTTTGTTTTTTTTGTTTTATATATTTTTTTGTGTTTTTTTTTTTTTTTTTTTTACACTTTTTTTTGTAACTGTAACTTCTATAACTCTAACCGATTCTAGGTTTGGGTCTCTCAAAATGCAATGGCATCTTGGGAGACCCTGTGAAAGTGTGCCTAGTCTGTGCAATGCTGTACCCTACGCTAATACTCAACTAGTGTATGGTAGCGTTCAAAATATTCACCAATGCAAAGACCAGGATTGTCAGGACAGGAGGGACAATAGCGGGTGTCACGCCTATATCTGCGTTTGCTGCAGACACAACATCTTTTTTGGGGGGGTTCGTTGGGTAGGGGTACTCAGGAGGACATAAAGAAAATGCCTCTCATGCAGCCGACTGCATTTGGTTGGGGATGTGAATGGGGGAAGTACGGGCGCTGCAGAAGTGGTGGGTTCCCAATTAGGATTGGCGATTGCAGCAGGAAGGGCATTATGGGCACGACGGGCCTGTGTCTGTCTTCTTCTTGGTGGCAGCGGGACACTACTTGTGCTTGCCACCTCACCAGCTTGAACTGCACTTATGGGACTCGCCACGTCGCCAAGTGTTACTGCAGTGCTGGTTTCACTACGACCGGGGTGTACTAGGCCGCTGGTGCTTGCCAGTTCACCAAAATGCTACCAAAATCTGTTAGCGATCGCAGGGATCAGGCCTGATTCTGCGATCGCTGCAGTTTTGCGTTTAGTGTTTTGTAAGTGACAGTGATCGATCAATACTGCACTTGGGTGGGCTGGGCTGGGCGGAGGGGCAAAACGCAGGTGCTAGCAGGTATCTGGGCTGATCCCACTAACACTGCATTTTTGGGAACCCTAAACTGCTGGGGACGCTAGTATAAATCTGATCGGATCAGATATTGATCCGTTCAGATACTATACCACTAAGGGAGGTGTACGGTGCGTGCATGGGTGTTATCGCTACTGGCACTAACCTGACGCTGCCTGGGGCTGGTGCTTACCAGTTCACCCAAACGCTACCAAAAAAACTGTTAGCGATCACAGGGATTAGGCCTGACTCTGCGAATGCTGCAGTTATGCGTTTAGTGTTTTGTAAGTGACAGTGATCGATACTGCACTTGGGTGGGCTGGGCTGGGCCGCGCGGAGGGGCAAAACGCAGGTGCTAGCAGGTATCTGGGCTGATCCCACTAACACTGCATTTTTGGGAACCCTAAACTGCTGGGGACGCTAGTATAAATCTGATCGGATCAGATATTGATCCGTTCAGATACTATACCACTAAGGGAGGTGTACGGTGCGTGCATGGGTGTTATCGCTACTGGCACTAACCTGACGCTGCCTGGGGCTGGTGCTTACCAGTTCACCCAAACGCTACCAAAAAAACTGTTAGCGATCACAGGGATTAGGCCTGACTCTGCGAATGCTGCAGTTATGCGTTTAGTGTTTTGTAAGTGACAGTGATCGATCGATACTGCACTTGGGTGGGCTGGGCTGGGCCGCGCGGAGGGGCAAAACGCAGGTGCTACCAGGTATCTGGGCTGATCCCGCTAACACTGCGTTTTTGGGAACCCTAAACTGCTGGGGACGCTAGTATAGATACGATCGAATCAGATATTGATCCGTTCAGATACTATACCACTAAGGGAGGTGTATGCTGCGAGCGTGGGTGTTAGCTGTACTGGCGCTAACCTGACGCTGCCTGGGGTGACGCAGACCCTAAAACTTAACTTGTATCACCGCCGGGCGATCAGGGGGCTAAACCTTTATTAGGTAATAAACGGCGGGTGCCCTGACACTATAAAAAAATTAACTAACCAGCGTCACCCATAACAGTTATACGGTAATCACTGGTGAAAGGGTTAACTAGGGGGCAATCAAGGGGTTAAAACCTTTATTAGGTAGTATATGGGGGTCCCTGACGCTATAAAAAGCTGACGGCGAACCTATATATTCACCTCCCTAACTAGCGTCACCAGTGACACTAATACAGCGATAAGAAAAACGATCGCTTAGTGACACTGGCGACGGGGGTGATCACGGGGTTAAAACTTTATTAGGGGTGGGTTAGGGGGGTACCCTACACCTAAAGGGGGCTAACCCTAACTGCCTTACCACTTCTAACTGTCACAAACTGACACCAATGCAGTAATCAGAAAAAAAAAAAACCCGCTTGGTGTCACTGTGACAGGGGGTTATTAGGGGGTGATCGGTGGGTGATGGGGGATGTAAAGTATGCCTGGTGTGTTTTACTGTGTGTGTTGTGTTTGTGCACTTACTCAGATGTCTTCTCTCCTCAGCACCAGAACGGAAAATATCGAGCCGAGGAGCGATGACATCACTTCCTCTGCCGCTGTTTACTATACAGCAGCAGAGGAAGAATCTCATTCGTTGGGAGCGATCGCGAGGGGGTGGCCACGAATGAGTGGTCTCCCTCTCAGCCTGGATTGCTCCCCTAACGAAGCCAACCGCCTCGGGCACCGGGGGGGACGCGATGTGCGGGAGGCAGATCACGTACAAGGTTTTTGCCTGCCCGTGCCATTCTGCCACAGAATATCTGCGTTAGCGGTCGGCAAGTGGTTAAAGGGATCTTTTTTGAAAAAAAATGCTTCATGACAAAATGCATTAGAGGAAGGGCCTGAGCACTCACTTGTGGGACTCAGTTGGCTGTGAAAAGGGCCAGGGACAGAGGTATCCAGGTGAAAGCTTGGTGGGTGACACTGGCACGCCCTAAGACAAAAAGTCCACTCCCTATATAACCCCTCCCACTACTGGGAGTACCCCAGTTTTTTCGCCAGTGTCTAAGGTGTTGGTCACGAGTAAAGAAGCTAATGGAGCAGTTTTATACCAGCAGCAGGAGATTCAAATAAACATGATATTGTAAACTGGTATAGTTTCTAGAATCAGTTTGACATGAAAGAGAGAAGTTGTCAAACAAATCTGATTTCTTTTTATGAGGCAGCAAGTGGCTGTGGATGTGGTACACTTTGGATTTTGCAAAAGCGTGTGACACAGTTCCCCACACACAGCTAATACATGCTCAGTTTGTAAATGGTTAGTAAACTGGCTAAAAGACCGAATTCAGAGAATAGTGATTAATGATTCTTACTCTGAATGGTCTAAGGTTATCAGTGGTGTACCCCAAGGTTCAGTGTTGGGATCCTTACTTTTAAATATATTTATAAATTATATAGGGTCTGGGATTAAAAGTACCATTTCAGTCTTTGCAGATGACACCAAGCTATGCAATGGAATAATGTCCTTACATCATGTCTCCAACTTACAAGTTGACCTCAATATACTGTTTGATTAGGCAACTATGTGGCAAATGAGGTTTAATGTTGATAAATGTAAAGTTATGGAGGCTAAGAATATGCATGCATCATACATACTAGGGGGAGTACAAATGGGGGAATCAATGGTGGAGAAAGATCTGGGTGTTTTGGTATATCATAAGCTTAAAGTGGTTGTAAACCCTTTACAACCACTTTAACCTACAGGTAAGCCCAGATTAAGGCTCACCTGTAGGTGCTTGAAATATCTCCCAGACCTGCACAGTCTAGGAGATATTTGCAAATTGCCATAGGGCGATTTCTTCTGTGCATGCGCCGGAGTTAGAAAGGGCACGCTGTGCCGTTTCTAGCTCGGGTCATGCCGTTAAAGGTGGCAGGTAGAGGGGCAAAGGATGGACTTTCGCTACTAGCGAGGAAGATGTGGACACCGCAGGCTTCTCCTGCAGGTAAGTGTCACATAATGGGCTACTATGCATTATGCTTTACCTTTGCAGGGAAACAAATAGGAAGTAACACTCATCAGGGTTTACTTCCTCTTTAATGATGGCATGCAATGCCAAACTGCAGTTTGCAAAGCAAGCAAGATCCTTTCTTGTATTAAGAGAGGTATAGACTCTAGAGAAAGATATAATTTTGCCCCTGTACAAATCATTGGTAAGGCCTCATCTGGAATATGCAGTTCAGTTTTGGGCACAAGTTCACAAAAAAGGGGAACTGGAGAAAGTGCAGAGAGGGGCAACCAAACTGGTAAGAAGCATGGAGGAGCTCAACTATAAGGATAGAGGAACTGAATTTATTTTCTCTTGAGAAGAGGATAATTAAGGAGGGATATGATCAACATGTATAAATACATAAGTACATTAAGGGGGAGTTATAGTCCCATTTATTATTTGTGTGAATCTGATCCCAGATTTTATATGTGAATTGTGTGATGTAATGTGTATCCTTTCCCAGCCCCCTAACGTGAGGGGGATTCCAAATCGCGTGACTTAATTGTTCATTACTCATCCTTTCTTCTAAACTCACCCATCTTTTAATTTCTTTACTGTGTGCCCAGTCTAGTGCTCGTGCTAAGACCACAGCTTTGTGATATAACCTAAAATCTGGGAGGGCGAGCCCTCCACTTACTTTTTCTCTCCTCAGTATCTTTAGAGCAATCCTTGTTTTTTTTATTATCCCAGACATATTTACTTATAAGACTGGATAATACTCTGAAAAAATTCTCCGGGAGGGGAATCGGAAGCATCTGCATCTTGTGTAGAACTTTTGGAGCGAGCACCATTTTTACAAGATTGATTCGCCCTACCCATGTGACGGGGCAATATTTAATTCTATTTATTTCCCTTTTTATTTCATTTAACAGGGGGATTAAATTCTGCTTATATAATTTCGCTTTGTCGCATATTAAATTAACCCCTAGGTATTTTAGGGATTCTTTCCATGGAAAATGGAACACATCCCCCAATCTAAACGCCTCCAATTTGTTGATATTTATTTTTAGGGCTTCTGATTTTTCTAGGTTTATTTTAAAATTTGAGAGCTCGCTATAGTTCCTCAGGCTGATTAGCAGGTTTGGAATCGTAATTCTAGGGTTAGAAACATAGAGAAGCACATCGTCCGCGAAGGCGGCTAGTTTGTGTTCCTCCCCACCCACTATGCAGCCGCTTATGTCAGGGTTTTTCCTAATCATAGCTAGGAGGGGTTCTAATGCCAAGACAAACAATAGTGGCGACAAAGGGCAGCCTTGCCTCGTCCCGTTTTTCATAACAAATTGAGCTGAGGGTGTCTTATTAACCTTTACATATGCTGCGGGTTGGTTATATAAGATTTTTATCCAATTTAACATTGTGGGCCCTATTCCCATTACTTCCAGTGTACGAAACATGAATCCCCAGTCTACCCTGTCAAACGCTTTTTCGGCGTCAATTGACAGGAGTAAACTGGGGACCCCACTCGTTCTAAATGCCTCCATTATCAGGAGAGATCTCACCCCGTTGTCCCTTCCCTCCCTCCCAAGGACAAATCCCACTTGGTCAGAGTGGACCAGAAAAGGCATTTTCTCTTTCAGCCGAGATGCCAGCACCTTCGCATATAGCTTAGTGTCCGCATTTAAAAGCGTGATCGGCCTATAACTCGAGCATAAAGTCCTGTCCCTCCCCTCCTTTGGTATAAGTGTTACAGCTGCCAACAGGGCATCTCTACAGAGAACTCCCTGCCTCCCAAGACCATTCCAAATATGGCGCAGCCTGGGAACCAGGGATCCGCTGAATTGCCTGTAAAAACTATTTATGAAGCCATCGGGCCCAGGACTTTTGCCCGTGGGGGAAGACTTTAATGCCTGATAGATCTCCTCTTCCATTATCTGACGTTCTAACTCTAATGTGTCTGCTTCCGACAGCGTGGGAAGTTCTGCCCCTTTTAAATACTCCTTCATCTTCTCTTCCTTGTTTCCCTTAATTTTTCCTTCTTTACCAACCGAATAAAGCGCTGCATAGAACTGTCTGAATTCCTCTGCTATATCTTTTGTAGTATATCTCATTTCACCTTTACTATTTTTGATCTTCTCTATGTAGTTCTCGTCTTTTTTTTTCCTCGTAACGGACGCTAGATGTTTCCCTACCTTATTACCCTTCATATGGAACCTTTTTAAATGTGTAGTCCTAGAATTCGCCATCTCTTCTTCTAATAGCTCCCTAAGCGCTTCTCTTTTTAGTATCAGTTCTTTAAATATAGCCTCATCCTTTCCTAATGCAGCTTTATGGATTTGTTCCAGCTGATAGATTTTGGCGACGAGATTTTCTTTCTTCAATCCCCCCTCTCTCTTTTCCCCTGAGTCTATGGAAATTATGATCCCTCTTATGTATGCCTTGAATGTCTCCCACAGAACTACCCCCGTTGTCTCGCTCGACTCGTTGTATGTAAAAAACTCATCTATTTCCCTCTAATTTCTCAACCACTGAATCTTTCATAAGGAGGGCCTCATTAAACCTCCAGGAGAACGGGGCCCTTAGAAGACCCCTAAACTTTACTGTCATGGAAATTGGAGCATGGTCTGATAAGGTTGTAGCCTCTATCTTTGAATCTGCCATGCACTCCAACAGGCTATGGTCGACCATCAGGTAATCCAACCTCGAATAGGTCCCATGGACCGGGGAAAAGAAGGAATAGTCTCTCACTTTGGGGTGCTGTACCCGCCAAACATCGATGAGCTGACTATCGTGCAGATTCCTCCCTAATCTCATCAGTGATCCTTTCCCCATGTCCCGGGTCCCAGAGGACCTGTCCAAGGCCGGATCCAGACAAAAATTAAGGTCACCCGCCAGGATTGTTTCCCCCTCCTTAAATGCATTCAGACTCCTTAGGGTCCGGGAGAAGTATTTTATCGGGTCTCTGTTGGGGCAATAAACATTAGCCAATGTGTATTTCCTGTCCCCTAGATTAATTTTTACAAACAGAAACCACCCCTCTTCATCCACCCACTTCTCAATCAGTGTGAATTTGATCCTTTTCGAGAACCCGATAGCTACTCCCTTCGCCCTTTTAATAGGTGAGTCACAGTATACCCAGGCTGGGAAATTCTTTGAATTCAGCTTGATGATTTCCTCCTGCACCAGGTGGGTCTCCTGCAAGAAGACCACATCGGCATCGTACCTCTGTAATTCATTCAAAATTTTCCGCCTCTTCCCTGGTGAATTTAAACCTTTCACATTGTAGGACACACACTTAACCTCTATCCCAGCCATCATCCGCCTTACTCGCTATTGGACAGCTGCAGGGGCGCCTCCCCTCCCCCCCTCTCCTCCCCCCTCCTCCCCCCTCCCCTGCCCAACCCCGCTCCCCTCCCCCGCTCCCCTCCCCCACCGCTCCCCCCCGACACCCCTCCCTCCCTCCTGCGGCCACTGCTAGGCCGTTGGGACACAGTGTCGGAAATAACATATTACCGACCTGTTTCCCCTCGTGCTCCAGGGTGGGGCACTGGTCGTGGACAGCTATGGTGGCCCCCCGCCTGCAGTGGGTGAGGGGCCTTGGAGGGCCTTCTTCTACCTCCTTCTTTACTCCATCTCCCCTCTCCCCCCGTCCACCCCACCCTCAACAGCCCAACTCCCCCCCGCCCCCTCCCACGCACACCCCCCCCTTTTATAAATACTGGTACTGCTCTTCCACCCTTCTACCTAGGCATAACCCCATCTGGAATGTCTGGGACTGGGATCTCTAGGTTCCGACAGAAGATTTGCAGATCCCCCATATTTTTCATTTTGAATGTCCTGCCCTCCTTTGTCACGTTTATTGACAACGGGAAACCCCAACTATATTTCAAGTTGGCTCCCTTCAATAAATCCAGCAGCGGTTTTAATAGGCGCCTTCTCGCCAGAGTTCCTGCTGACAAATCCAAAAATATTTGGACCTCCTGGTTGCGAAATTTCAGTGGTTGTGCCCCTCTTAAATTTTTCCAAATCTTTGCTTTGTCCTCAAATTGGTGGAACTTTACTATAATGTCCCTGGGCACATCTTCTCTGATATTTCGGGGCTTTCTTATCCTATGGACTCTGTCGATTTTAAGTTCACCCTCCGGGCTCCTTCCTAAAAGTGGGTTGAAAAGTTCTTTCATTACTGTAAACAGATCTTCCCCCCCTGTTCAGGTATGGATCTAATCCTTAAGTTCTGACGCCTACTTTGGTTTTCCTGCTCCTCCGATCTATACTTCAGCTCGTATTGGTCACCCTGAAGGGTTTTTACTTGTGTTTTAAGGATCTCTATATCCTGGGCCTGCTGTTCCGCCACCTTTTCCGCCTCTTCTACTCGCCTAAGGAGGTGTCCTAGGTCTGACCTGACATTAGAAATTTCAGCTTTAATTGAGTTTTCCAGCTTGATGAGCATATCTTGCATCTCATGTTTAGTTGGAGGGGCCTCTGCAGCGTGTTCGAATTCCATGCTTGGGCCTGGCTCTGCCTCAACCTGAGCCTCTGTATTGTGAGACCCCCCTTGCACTCCTTTATTCTTAGCTGTGACCTTTTTTTTGTCTTTGGCCTCTTGTTGTTTGTACTCTGGTCCTGGGCTTTTTAAATATTTTTGTATTGTGCTAGAATTCAAACTCTCCCTAGACTTGCTGGCTTGCTTTTGAGAACGTCCTCTCATGTTCCCTGCTTCCGGACTATGAACTTTTGATCTCAGAGAGAGAGCACCCCAAGACAAAAAGAAAAGGAACAAAACAGAACAAAACGGAAACAAGCCTAGTACACGGTTTCTACCTTCCGGTATCCCCCCTAGCGCCCCTTTTAGCTTCAGGTCTAAAAACGGAGGGTTAATCTAAGACCGCTCTTCTCCCCCCTGTTTTAGGATTTATGTTGCCCCCCCTGGCTACTGGGGCTACTGGGGTGCCTACTTTCCCTCTGGTCTCTTAATTGGACAGTATGTCCACACAGCGGGCGGTTCATTTATATGTCCCAGATCCCCGCACCATTAAGTTCTTACTTTTGCTCGTTTTTTCACAGTCCCAGTAATGTACCGGATGGGTGCCTTCACAGCTTGTTCCACCCTTAAGAACAAGAAAGTCCTACCTTAATCTTGCAGACCTCTTTGGACATAGGCTGGGTTACCAGTATTCTTCGTGGGGTGGCAAAGCGTTCTGCTTCCTCTGTGCTCCTTCTCCGTCAGTGTTCGGGAGATCGTTCCACAGCTGATCTAATGCTATGCTTATGCACAGGCAGTCGGGGCGCTGGTGTCTCCTGTGTGCTTCTCCCTTCTCAGTCATCCGTCCTCACTGACTGAAGGGATAGGTGGGAGAGGTGTGCGGGAGGTGTGTGCGGGGCCCCGGGGTCCGGGATGGAGCCGAGCCGCGCGGGATATGGAGGCTGTAGACGGGAGACACCGCGGGAACGACCTCCTCAACAGCTGTCAAACCCGCCTCATACGCTAATACAATTAGCGCTATGACTTTTATACAGACGGCTGCCTGGCTCACTCCTCCGCTACTTAAGATGGGGTCTTTGTGCGGTTCGCCTGGGCTCTCACCCCACGCTTACACCGGCGCTGCCATCACTCCGACCTCTGCCCTCCTCCTTCCACAGCCCCACCACCAGGCCCCTCCCCCTCTCAAAGCACGTCACATCCCCTCCTCCCTCTTCCCCCCGGGGATGGAGATAGTGGGGGGTAATTGGATATTAGACAGGGAGGCACAGGTAAGGGGTATAATTAAACGGGGAAAAATAATCACTTTTCACGAAATGGCAGCACAAGATGGGGTTTGGATCTTAAATGGGTGGAGATATGCTCAGTTAGTTCACTTTATTGCTAGTCTCCCTAGACCTTTAAGGGAGGAAGCAGAGTATAGACCGTTAGAAAAACTTTTTAGCAAAGAACTGAAGAAGGGTAAAATTGCAGCAATCTATAGAATCTTGGTGAGAGAACTGGGGGCGGAGCTGCCCCCGTTTATCAGGAAATGGGAAGAGGAATTGGGAGCCGTTGTTGATATTGAGGAAGTAAAGGGAATATTAGAGGCAACACATGGAACGGCAGTGGACTCAAAAACCAGAGAGAGCAACTATAAGTGTCTGACTAGATGGTATATGACCCCGGCCAGAGTTAGTACATTCTCTCCGGATAGGTCTCCGAATTGCTGGAGAGGCTGTGCAATTCCAGGAACTATGTCGCACTTGTGGTGGGAATGCCCAAAAATAAAAAAGTGATTAAAATAATTGAGGAAATAACAGGCAAGGTGATCCCCCTCGACCCGTGGGACTGTTTGTTCCATAGGTCGGAAGGGGGAATGAGACGGTACAAAACCTCAATAGTCCCGGTATTATTAAATTCAGCTAAAAATATCATTCCTAAGAAATGGCAGAAGCAAGAAGCGCCGAGGATAGGAGAGTGGGTTGCTAGCGTCAATGAAATTTATGCTCTGGAGCGATTCGAGGCAAGGGATCCTACAGGAAGTGACCATGACACACAAGGGGGTAAATGGGATTGCTGGACCAAATTTAGAAAATCCGAGCGCTATCTAGAAGTAATCACATTGTAGGACGAGACCTGAAACATTAGAAACCGCCAAAGCTTGAAGAGGCGATAGAGACAGCTGCAGGGGCCAGGGAGGGGGAGGAGGGGAGGGGAGAATTTTTGTAAAGATAAGTAGAGAATTGTTTAATTATAACATTTATAAAAAAGTAAAGGATATGCTACAATGATGTGATGATAATGAGCTGGGATAAAAATGAGCTAATTTTGGTGATTTAATCCTCTCAAAGGAACTCGCTGAAGTAGCAAAAAAAAAAATAAAAAATAAATAAATACATAAGTGGTCCATATAGTGAACTTGGTCATGAGTTATTCACTTTAAGGTCATCCCAGAGAACAAGGGGGTACACTTTACATCTGGAGGACAAGAGATTTAATCTCCAAATAAGGAAAGGTTTCTTCACAGTAAGAGCTGTGAAAATGTGGAATAGATTCCCTCAAGAGCTGGCTCTGGCTAGCTCAGCAACTTGCTTTAACAAAATAATGCACATAATATAACTCGATACTAACATTTATAGGTAAAGTTGATACAGGGAATTGCCTCTCGGGGGATCAGGAAGGATTTTTTTCCCCTTCTGGAGCAAATTGGATCATGCTTTGCTGGGGATTTTTGCCTTCCTCTGGATCAACTGTGGGTATAGATTTTTTTTTTTTCTTTGTAATTCCTTTATTTATTTTCAAGATGATACAGTTTAACAGTCAAAAAAAGATGACAGTGGTTATAATAAAAACAGAAACGTGTAACAAATGGGGTTAGATGTTATATCAGCAATGTTAAATATCGATTCCCCCGGCTATGCACTCTGTAGTATACATGTAAGGGTGAAGCTGTGTGATGAAGCTGTCCGTGCGCTATACCAGGGAGGCTTCCAGACTGTTACCTTAATAACCCAATACAGCTAGTATAGCTACTAGGGCCATATAGTAAGAAACACATTCATAGCTGTCTGGGAGGGTTACCTCACAAGTACCAGCTGAGTCCAGCCATGGGACACAACAGACGGGTGATGTAAAATAGGATATTTATGTTATCTGACTAAACCAGCCCACGATTGGGAGCAAATTAGAGAAAGGAGGACAAGGGGAGAGAGGAAGGGCGGGGGGGGGGACAGGACTCCCTGGATGGGAGGGAGGGGGAGTAAAGGGGGGTAAGGTGGAGTGTAGGGGAGAAGGTAGCGGGTAGAGGGGTGAAGAGGGGGGGAGAAAGGAAGCGGAAGATGGGTTCCCCCCCGACTAGGGAGTAACTGAAGCCTCAAGGATCAATCAGGCTGTGCAACCTCTCGGAGGTATGTTTCGGTGAAGATGTAATGTTGCCATGGTTGCCATGTCTCCCGAAAGGTCTCCTCTCTACCGTACAAGGTGGCAGTGAGATCCTCCATGTTTCTTAGTTCATTCACCTTGGCAAACCACAGGGATTTCGTTGGTGGAATCTCCGATCTCCAACACAAGGGGGATGCATGCCTTAGCGACGTTTAATAGCCGGATGGTAAGGGAGGTTTTGTATTTCTTGATGGGTCGCTTAGAGAGGTGCAGCAAGCAAGCCCCGGGATCCCCCTCCAGAGTAACATCAGTCAGGTGCTTGATCGTGCGTGCCACCTCCAGCCAGTAAGGCTGATTTTGGGGCAATCCCAGAAGATGTGGAGCATCGTTCCCTCCTCCGCACCACATCACCAGCAAAGACTGGGGACTTGCGGGAAGAAGCGATGCACAGTAGTAGGCACTCTATACCATCGGGTCATGATTTTATAGCAGGTCTCTTGGACTTTTGGGCAAAGTGTAGGATCTTCTTCCACTGTGAGTCATTGAATCAGACTCCTAAATCCACTTCCCACTTAGAGAGGAAAGGGGGGATAAACCCTTCTGCTGGTGAAATCAGGGAGGAGTAGATTTAAGATAGACAGTGACAGATCGGTTCTCTGCGGTGGCAGATTTGTTCCAGTTCCTTGAGCTGATGTGATATGCCAGAGGCCCGTGTGCACCGGTGCAAAAAGTTACGCAGTTGGAGACCACTCCAGAAGTCTAGCGGGGGGTCTGTAGCAGACACCCCTGCTTCTGCTGTGAGTTGGCCATCCAGGCCCAGAAAGTCGTGAAGGTGAAGCCGCTCCCCGGCAGTCAAACGCCCAAAAATAGGATTTAGACTGGCGGGTGGGAAGTCCGGATTAACCTAGATTGGCACCATAGGGGAGGGTATAGGGGATACTGAGGAGTGTCGGAAGGCATCTCTGGCCACCTGTATTGTGCTACCTAGCGTGGGATGATCAGTGAGGTCCCTCGGCAGAGGGGTGATGATCCATGGCCAGTTCTTGGCCATTGCGTTGGAGTCCTCCAACTCCATCGCCACCCACTGTTTAGCCTCTGCATGGCAATGCAAGTCGACTACTCTAGTAAGATGTACCGCCCTGTAGTAGGCCTTCATGTCTGGGAGGCCAACTCTGCACCTGGGATCCCCATGACTAAGTTCCGTGGGTGGAGTGAAACACATTGGGGGTGTGGCCTGGTTGGAGCTCGGGCTGAGGCTGTCATACACCCTTTTACAGGGTTTTGCAGAGATGTGCGACTACCAGGACTTTTCCCTTTTCCACTATGGAGAGTGTCATGTGTTTTTACATTGCTATGATCATTGCGGGTATATGCAGAGTTTATAGAAATGTCAGAGGACATAATGGCTGAACATTCAAGGAATAGAGGAGAGGATTGTTTAACCACTTCAATATCAGGCACTTCCTGCCCAGACCAATTTTCAGCCTTCAGCGCTCTCACCCTTTGAATGACAATCACCACTGGGTTTTTTATTTTTTGCGATATAAGCGGAAAAAGAGCAAAAATGTTGAAAAGAAAAACACTTTTTTTTAGTTTCTATTGTAAAATTTTGCAAATGAGTATTTTTTGTTCATAAATTTGGCCCAAAATTTATACTGCTACATATCTTTGGTAAAAATAACCTAAATTGGTGGATATTATTTAGTCTGTGAAAGTTATAGAGTCTACAAGCTATGGTGCAAATCACTGAAAATTGATCACATCTGATCTTGCCTGATGTACTGATGGCCCATCTCATTTTTTGAGACCCTAACAAGCCAGGAAAGTACAAATACCCCCTTTTTGGAAAGTAGACAATCCAAGGTACTTACTAAGAGGCATGGTGAGTTTTTTAAGTTGTAATGTTTTCCCACAATTCTTGGGAAAATGAAGAAATTTGTTTTTTTGGGTTTTTTTTACACAAAATTGTCATATTAACAGGTTATTTCTCAAACACAGCATACTGTACGCATTCTTGCAACTACACCCCAAAATACATTCTGCTACTCCTCCTGAGTATGGCGTTACCACGTGTGTGTGAGACTTTTACACAGCCACATACAGAGGCCCAACATTGAAGTAGCACCTTCAGGCCTTCTACGAGCATAAATTGCACACCTCATTTCTCAACCACCTATTACACTTTTGAAGTCCCTGGAGCACCAGGACAATGGAATTGCCCACAAAATGACCCCATTTTGGAAAGCAAACACCCCAATGTATAATCTATGAGGCATAATGAGTCTTTTGAATGGTCCAAGTGCTATTGGCCTGAATTTCTAGTATGGTCATATAGCTTTAGTTAGTTTGTTTATAAGCATATGTGTTTTGGGCACAGCACTGGTTTGAAGAGTGAACATGGAGGTGCTAGAAGATCTAAAGATACACAGTCTCCTATATTTGTTAGAAAGACTTTATTTTGATACAATTTTTGGAAGTATAGTTGGATACATTTGTAGATAATTGTAAAGCGTGGCATAAAAACTTAATGATTTTGAGATTAATGACTGCACTTGAAAAAAATACATTTTCTACATTTGTTAATACATTTTGCAGGAAGTAGATTTACAGTATGAGCTATAAGCATGGTCAACTTTCTGATAAGGCCATCAGGCCATCAAATCCAGCAACAGAGAAACGGGGTGGAAGATCGGTCCTTGGGATAACAATTCTGGCTGATTTGGTAGAGGCCACAGAGTGTCAGCTAATTGACAAAATTGGCCTATCTGGAACAATGAAAATTACTTAATTGCCTAAGCTTTCAATCCTTTGAAGTATATGAGGTAAAGGTTTCAGCGAAGGAAATACATAGATCAGGGCATACCACTCCCATGACGCTACCAGGGCATCATCTGTATCTGCCATTGAGTCCTGGAGACAAATCTTTCCAGTTTCTTAATAAAATCATTTTTACTGGTGTGAGTCTCTCTTTTCAGTGGCCTGTGTTCTTTCCCTCAGTTTGTAGTAGAACAACATTTGGCCTTCTGTTAATTTTCAACATCCTCTTGCTAATAATTATCATTCAAGGGGCTACACACAGAGCTTCCTCTGTTCAGCCCCCATTTGGACCAAGAGATTTAAATCTAGTTTTGTCAGCATTACAAAGACCCTTGTTTGAACCTATTTGGGACATTTCATTGACTTTGTTTTTCTGTAAGATATGCTTTACTGTTGCCATCACTTTTAATGACTTGATGTGATGATGGCTGTCAGTTTTTACCTTTCATGCGCTGTTTTCTTAAAGCGGAGTTCCAGTCCCCAAATTAAATTTTTTTTTTTAAGACTCCACTTCAACTTGCTCCACCTTATATGCAGTCTTTAGATAGTGTTATCACTGTAGTCCTTTTTATTTTTGTTTAAATTCAATAAAAGTATCTGGATCTCAGAAGCTGGCAGGGTTCATCTCCACTGTGGGCTTCTGAAGCCCTCCTGTATCTATTTCCGGGAATCGGTGCAGCTGGCTACCCAGCATGCAACACCCCCCCCCCCCCTGATCTCGCGCCTGCGCAGTAATGCCATCGAGTGGAGCTTGTTCTACTCCTTTTCTGATGGGAAATAGCACGAGATTTCGGTATTAGGTGACACCCAAGGACTCCTGGGATACATGACGCTGATATCCCAAGTGTCCATGGGAAGAGCCTAATGACGTAATCACCTAGGCAGAGGGACCAGGAAGTGCTCCAGAAAATCATAAATTACAGGTATTCTGTATTTAGAGAAAAAAAAGTTACCATTCAAAAGCAAATGGAGGATGGGGATTGGATTTAGAGCAAGTGAAAAAATAAGTGGAACTCCACTTTAAGTAGATTGATCAGACTGTTTGTTATTCTAGAAGCTTCTAAAAGAGGTTATCTGACTTCCATATCCACTATTTCAAAGTGAATTTGATAGGTTTCTGTACAGTCCTATGAGTTGCGAGATGAAGTGCCTCCTTTTCCTCTTAAAGCCTGTCTGTAAGACAGACCTTCCTTCTGTTTATACATTATCTAAGTTCTACAAATGCCTCTAATTCCCTTTTGTTTTGAGTTTTTTCTTGTTGGGCTGGTTCACCTGCATTTTTAGATGTGCCACTGCCCATCCCCCAGTTTGGATTTCTTTTGATGGTCCCCAGGTTCTTTTCATCAAGGCTGTGTTCCTCAATGGATGATACAGAAAATAGAATTGTACTCGCTGTAAAATCCTTTTTCTCAGGGTCCATTGAGGGACACAGCTCTCTTCTCATCATATGTCAGTGTTTTCTCTTTGGACTGCTTATTATAACTGAGAAGATTTGAAATGGGAAGGGTTATAGCTTCAAGGCAGTTTTCTGTGCTATGAGGTCCTCTGTAGTTGGATGAAGTGAACAAAAGCAAATCCAAATGCTTGGCGGATGCAGTCCTCCTCAGACGGGGTAATCCAAAGTGAATGCTACAAAACAAATGAACAAGAAGGCAAACACACCTACTGCATTACCAAAAACATTTATTAGCGATATAAAAAAAATCTGCTCCAAATGGATACTCACAAAGTAGCATCTGATAAAGGCCAATGAAACACAAGATGCCATACGGCATACGTGCGGACACACGTACTCCAATTACACCATGTAGGGGTGCCAAGCTGATGCATTTCAGGGGAGTACCCCCTTTAGAAATAGTCTACCCAAGAGCTAGGGTAGCCTAGCTCTGAGGAAGGGGGTACGCCCCAAAACGCATCAGCTTGATACCCCTACATGGTGTAATTAGAGTACGTGCAGCTGCACTGTATGGTATCTTGTGTTTCATCGGCCTTTATCAGTTGCTACTTTGTGAGTAGTTTTTTTATATCGCTAATAAATGTTTTTGGTAATACACTGGGTGCGTGCTCCTTCTTGACCATTTCTTTTATAACAGGTTGCTTATTATCATCAAAGCAGTGACCCTCAATCTACTTTGGGAAAAGGAATTTACAGTGAGTACAAAAAATCGAGTACACTAACCTGCAATTAATTCTTCCTGCTGTCTAGAACCAATAAGAAGATCTCTCCAAACATCCCATATAACCTTTAGGCTGCATTCACATCTGCACGTTCCGCATACGCAGAAATATGCGGTAAAAAATGTGCCAAGCTCTGCACCTGAAAAAGGTGTAAGAGCTTCATTAAAGCGGGGGTCCACCTATCTATCGTTTTTTTTTTTTAGTTCATTCACAAACTTTTCTTCTCAGCATTACATACTCACATATTGTATGTAATATGTCCGCCTGTGTCAGATTTCGTCGGAAAGAATAACTTATATTATTCACTGCAGGCGGTTTCCATCTTCATTGTGGGCATTTGAAGCCCACAAGCATTTATTTCCTGGATGTGGTGAATGCTGTGCTCCCAGCATTCACCGCTCGTTCCCGCACATGCTCAGTGGCATCCTAGGAAGCCTGAGACTAGCTCCCAGGAGTCTGGGAGAGGCTAGAAACACGCCTACTCCCACGGGAGGAGAACCAGGAAGTGCAAAGAAGAATAGAAAAATAAAAGGTAATTACAGCGATTTAAATTTTTTTAAACGGCATGTCAGCATCTAGGCAAGGAAGAGAATACATACAGATATTGTTCAAAATTTGGGTGGAACCCCGCTTTAACACATTTGTTGAGCATAGGGCAACCCTTTCAAATGAATTAGCTGCCTGATGCTGTTGTGCAAACAACGTGAAAAAAAAAAAACACATTTTCAAAACATGATGGGGCCTAGTGTTTCACTGGCCTGGAAAAAATTCACCCAGGCCAGGAAAACAAATGGCTTAGCTAAAAAGCACAGCCTATCACAAGTGTAACTTGAGTTTATATGAGTCACCAGTAAAAATAAACTTTACCCCCACAAAATAATGAAATGTTTTTTGAATATGCTTGCTTCCTGAGCAGGAGTTAAGTGCTAAGGTACAATGCTTGTAACTTGTTTTACTGCATATTCCAGAATTTTATACTCTGGATATAGCACAGATCGTGTAAGGATGTGGAAACTGTATAAATGCATAGATAGGATCATCTCTTGGACGAGGCAGATTATTTGGTATCTCATAAGTAAATTGCTGTAGGAGAGTTGTAAAGAAAAGGAAAAGTTCCATTCTGGCTAGCTGTTCTCCCAGACAAGCCCGTCGACCTACAAAAAAAATGATTACAGGGATAGTATTGCTGTTTATATCTTCTTTTACTTTTTACATAATGTAAAAGCTCACATGATTGTAATGTGGTACAGACAATTTTATAAAACATTTCTGCAGAAAAGAGGCATTAGGAAGATGCTGCCTATTTTGCTAGATCCTTTTCAGAATGCCTTTTAAACACCTGCTTTAATAGGCAGGGTTAAAACACAGTAATGGATCACTATGTATGTAGCACAATAGGCTGCTAACACTTGTTAGTGTATAGTACCCCTCTATCTAAGCAGATTCCCCTGCCATTGTGCTTATGATGATCAATAAGTTTTTTGATACAATGTTGAGATTCAAATGCATTAACATTGCAGATAACATGACATGAAATAAGCCATTATCTTTAGAGAATATGGGAGCTCAAACTTTTTCTATCTGGTTAATTATGGTATGATTCATTCATGACTTGTGGAAGTGCACATACATTTACTGATCCCCCAATGATTCTCACAAATCATATCTTTGTAATACCAGCATAAAGTTAATTTTTTTTTGCCCTGTTTAATGTATACAGTACCTGCTGAAAATGGAATGAAAGCCTCTCGCTTTACAAACTTGCCGTTTTCATCAAGGAAATGCTTTGGAGAAAACTGGTATGGCTTTTCCCAGACCTGGTTATCTTTCAGCACAGAGGATAAATTGGTGAAGATAGTAGTTCCCTTAAAAAAATAAAACAATAAGCAGATTTGGAATAATTATTTCACCTAACCTGCTACAGGTGTTACATAATAGGGTGAGGTTGAAAAAAGACATTACATCACACACATAGGTTGTGAACAAAAGTCTGCAGTTAGAGGTTAGTGAATATGCATGGGTTCAGTTTTCGACCATTTGTCGTACTCATCGGGTCTGAAAATTGTAAACTTGGGGTGAATCTGGAAAAATAATTCTGCCCATTTTCATTGCTAATAGGCAAGGGATTAACAAACAAAGGGCATAGGGAACTGGGTATTGCCCTGGGAGACATGTATGAATGCAAAATTACATTTTAAAAAATACCATTAAGCAGGGAGAAAGAAAGTAAGCTGTTTAACAGACAGTGTCAGTGACAATGCATTCTAGCAGAATATGGCCTGCAGCTGACTAAGCTGAGATGCTAGCTGCTTCTACGTTGCCTTATCATGGGCGAATTAAAGCTTTGTGACTAAAGCTGGCCATAGACATAGCGATTTTCTTTCCTGCAATCACAGTCAGTGTTGATGGAGGAATCCCTCCCATGGAGCCATCGTGTTCTCCCTGCAGGGGGAGCCATTCCCGCTGGGAGAACACAGTGATTACTGCTAGCCACTAGCAATAATTGCATGTAAAATCTGAGAGGCTGGTTGTATCCAAGTTGATCGATCAAAGCTTGGCTTGTTCCTGCTGAACCGGTCAAAATTCTAACCATTTACGGCCCGCTTTAGCCTGAGAGGAACTGAGCCTTGGGCGAGTCCATAATTAGTAGGTAGATGAACAATCTGTACTCTGAGAAATTCACCCCCCCAAACATTTCTCCCTTGCTCTCCTTTTTCTCCCACATCTCTCTCTTTCCTCTCACTCTCCCCCCTCCCTCTCTTTACCCCCTCCCTCCTCACTTCCCCCTCCATCTCCTCCCCCTCAACTTCCCCCACTCTCCACCTTTCTCCTTACCTCTACTTAGTCCTGACCAAAGCGTTCATTGTTTAAACAGCTGCTGTTAAATAAGTTGGACTGTAAGCACTTGCCAACCAGCCGCCGCAGTTATACTGTGGCAGGGCGGCTCTATGTTCAAATCGTCATACCGGTACAGCGCTTCATGTAATAGATACAGTGAGCACGTGTACGGCGTCGGAGCTGATGCGCGTGGCCGCTGGCCACCCGAAATCACTCCACAGGGAGGCCGAATGGGGATCTGCCTGTGTAAACAAAGCAGATCCCCATTTTGACAGGGGAGTGCAGTGAGATCGTCTGTTCATAGTGATCAGAGACAGCGATCTCTCTGTACTCCCAGTCAGTACACTCGCCCCACAGTTAGAAACACCTCCCCAGGACACACTTAACCCCTTGATCGCCCCCTAGTTGGTGCGTCTACCATCTGAATCATGAAATTGTCCTGCAAGACATTTAGGAACTAGCGATCCTTAGACAAATGCGTGGTTCCCCCATTATGATAACATATTCCAGAGGGAAGTATTGGGGGCATTATTGGTAGGTTGACTAAAGCACATAAACCCAAGGTATGTATAGTAGCAAGTCCTAGTTGCAATCTCGGAGCACCCAATAAGAGGACAATATGCGACCAGTCTAAACTATGTGGCATGTTCACCAATGCCAGGAGCCTGGCGAACAAGATGGGTGAACTAGAGATACTGTTGTACGAGGAGGATTTGGGTTCGTGGGAACTTCAGAGACCTGGTTCAACAGCTCTCATGATTGGCTGGTAACTATTCAAGGGTATACCCTTTATTGCAAGGCTAGAGAGGGTAAAAAGGGGGAGGGGTATGCCTATATATCAAGAATAATGTACAAGTGAATTTGAGAGATGACATCACTAAGGGAGCTAGGGAGGAGGTGGAATCCTTATAGGTAGAGCTCCAAAGGGATGAAGCTAAGGGGAAAATAATACTGGGAGTATGCTATAGGCCCCCTAACCTGAGGGAGGAAAGGGAGACAGATCTCCTATCACAATTTGGATTAGCAGCAAGGATGGGAAGTTACATAGTAGGTGAGATCAAAAAAAGACGCAAGTCCATCAAGTCCAACCTATGTGTGTGATTATATGTCAGTATTACCTTGTATATCCCTGTATGTTGTGGTCGTTCAGGTGCTTATCTAATAGTTTCTTGAAACTATCGATGCCCCGTGCTGAGACCACCACCCGTGGAAGGGAATTCCACAAGGATAGAAAGTGTTATCATAATGGGGGATTTTAATTATCCAGTCATAGACTGGGCGGAGGGAACCACGCATTCATCTAAGGCACGCCAGTTCCTAAATGTCTTGCAGGACAATTTTATGGGTCAGATGGTAGAGACATGCATCCAACACAAAATAGTCCCTAGAGGACTAAGAGACAAAACCATCCCAGCCGAGCATTTACATAATGATAGATTCCTTCCGAAATGGAAGGAACTATGCATCAATCATGGTATAGCAGTCATGACCCTAATTGAAGAGGGGGAAAAATTCAAATGACAGAATTAAAAAATAAAATAGAAGAAAGTGCTAGGGGGTTAGATCTACTAAAAGAAGAGGAAGAGTTTTCTAGACAAAATGATTTATTAAAAAAAGAAATAGAAAAAGTACAACAAAACTTGAAAGCAACTAAACAATCAAAATACAGGAGAGATACCTTAGACTTTGAGAAAGACCAGGCCTTTGACTTAACTATTAGAAGAGGAAGGAGTGGTTCAATAAGAAGAGGCTCTAGATCTCAATCACGTAATAGAAGAGATAGATCCCCTTCCCTGGTAGAGGAGAATAGTAATAACAAAACAGTGACTTTTTTAGAGGAGGAGGGGGTGCAGGAAAAAAGAACAACCACCCCCTCAATGAACAATCCATCACAAAAGAAACAAAGCGAAAACAAAGGACAGCAAGGGAACAACTCAAAGCAACAAACGAGGAGCTTACGAGCAAGAAGCCAAAACCGTTAAAAGTAACATCTGATGACGTCATATCAGGAGAGGACAGAACAGTCATTAATTTATCCTCATTCCCCCTAGCTAAAAGACACATTCAGTTACTAAAACATGGAATGTCTTTCTCACCAGTAAGTTCCATGGATGAATTTACTGTCTATAAAGATGTGGTGTTATACCTCAGAAAAGTATTCTTTAGATCACTATATGAACAAGACGGACCCATGGAACTTAATAATGGTGACCTTGATGAAGATGATCAAAACGCGATTGACATCCTCAACTCCTTACTACAGGAAAATGAAAAATCTAAAACAACAAATCACCCAACCAGGAGACTAGCGAATCTAAATATAAGATCCACAAAAATGCCATCGCTAGGCAAAAATAAATGGCTGAGCATGTTCTTGGAAATGGTCCAGGCTGACTTGGAAAAAAATTCCTTGGAAAATGATAGGTCATGACAATCTTACCCCAACAGAACGTCAAGCATTAAAGGAACTGAAGGAGGCGAAACAAGTCATAATTAAAAGAAGTGACAAGGGTGGTAACATTGTCCTTATGGACGATGAAGACTACGAAAGAGAAGCCAATCGCCTATTGGGAGATTCTAACACTTATCAAAAATTAGATCATGATCCCTTCCCGGGAGTAGTACGAGAACTGAACAGTAAACTAGACGATGCAGTAGAGGCGGGATTATTAACGAAAAAGGAATTTGAATACCTTTCAGTAGATGATTATAATGTCCCTACCTTCTACTGCATCCCTAAAGTTCATAAGTCTCTGGAGAAACCTCCAGGGAGACCAATCGTTTCAGCCATCCGAGGACCCTTGGACAGAATAGGAAAATATCTGGACTTCCTGCTAAAAAATATGGTAAACAAACTAAAATCGTTCATACAGGACACACGCCATGTGTTGGCCAAAGTAGCAGATTTGAGAGTTGTTGAGGAAGCATGGTTGGTAAGTATCGATGTAGAGTCATTGTATACATCGATACCACATACCTGGGGAATAGCAGCAGTTAAAGGATTCTTGGAAAAAACTTTCCCAGAATTTGGGCCTCAAAATGAATTTCTTATTGAGCTTCTGGAGTTTGCGTTGAACAACAATTTCTTCCAGTTCTCCAAAAAATTCTATCAACAGATTAAAGGCACCTCAATGGGAGCAGCATGGGCACCAGCCTACGCGTGCCTCCACTTGGGGAGCTGGGAAGAAGAGGAAGTGTTTGGCCATCCGATGTACCTCGGCCATGTGCATACATGGCTGAGGTACATCGATGATGTGCTGGTCGTGTGGGTGGGTGATATCAACTCTTTACATGAATTTGTTGCAGAACTCAACACCAATCAGCGCAACATACGGTTGACCTACGTATACGACCAGCACAAACTGTTCTTTCTAGACCTGACCATCAAACTTGAAGATGGTAGAGTGAATACCTGTACCTACCGTAAACAGACGGCAGCAAATACACTACATAGGGCAGATAGTGACCATCCCCCCTGGCTTAAAAATGGAATCCCCACAGGACAGTTCATTAGAATAAAGCGAAACTGTTCCAATGTTAAAGACCTGACCAGGGAATCAAAAGAACTATACAAAAGATTCTGGGAAAGGGGGTACTCGCACCGCCAGATTTGCAGAGCAAAACGAAAAGCGGCAGCACGAACTAGGGAAAGCCTACTAACTATGAATGAAAAACGTGTACCATCAAAAATAACAAAACCAAGCCCCGTGAGACTTATCACCACTTATGGAGCACAATGGGGCTCAGTACGCAAAGCATTGGAAAAGAACTGGAATGTTTTATTAAAAAACAAAAATATAGCTAAAATAGTGGGAGATAGGCCCAAAATGGTAGCCCGAAGATCAAAGAGTCTAGGGGACATACTGATTCATTCGGAATTCACCAAACAACAAAACCCCACTTGGCTGTCCAACTTCCCACGCAGTAGGGGTATGTTTCCGTGTACAAAATGCCAGATGTGCCCACTTGTTGAGAGAACAGACAAATTCTGGGATGCAAAAGGAGAAAAAGAATACAAAATCAAGGAACTAATAAACTGCTCCACCTCTAAGGTGATATACATGATCACTTGTCCATGCCCTAAAATCTACATAGGGAAGACCAAAAGGCCCCTCAAGGTCAGGATGGGGGAACACATAAGAGACATCAAAAAGGAGAGGGAGAGAATACTGAAGGGGGTGCAGAAAGAGAAAAAAGAAGAACGCCCGGTGGCCAAACACTTCGCACAACACCATCAGGGAGAAATAGAAGGCCTAAAGGTAAAAGGTATATATGTCCTGAAGTTACCAGAGAGGAGAGGGGACTTTGACTGTATCCTTTTACAAAAAGAAAAATGGTGGATATACACTTTAAAATCTTTAGCACCCCTAGGTATGAATACCGAACTAAACTTGCAACCCTTTTTGGACCGATAAGCCAGCTTAGAAATAAAAACGAATATATCCTTGAAATATTCACCATTGGCATAGTTAGATATTCTAAAGACTTTTTCTAAAACAAAATTCATTCCCCCTTCCTTTTTCCCCTTTTCCCTCCTTTCCCCCCCCCATCCCCCTCCCCACTTTTTCTCCTTTTTCCCCCCACCCTTCCTTCCCCAATCCCCCCCCTCTTCTCCTTTCCCCCTCCCCTCCTTTCCCCCCCCTTCCCTGGAGATCTCTCCCTCCTTAAAATTCCCCTCTTTCCCTCCTCCCCCACCTTCCTCCCCCCCTTCCCTTCTCCCTACAATAAGATACAATAAAATATATGACAATGGCCGCAATTAAGGGACCGGATTAATCTTAGGGTATGTTATGTTTTATTGATGTTTCATTATGTTGTTGTTACTCTTGTGAAACTCCGCCCCCCCACCTTACAAAGTAAGAACTGAATAAGATCTCCCTAGAACCCCCCAGAAAGTAAACCGCAAAACTAAGATCTAAAATGCTTAATGCATTTATAACTGGAAGTGGAAACGTATAAAATAGCAAAAGGAATGCCAACTTTAAACAAATAGAGAAAACACCGAAATACTAAAGAAACACTAAAAGAACATGGAAATATTGCAGATGAAGGGAAAGACAACTATCCAAACTGTGATACGAGTTTGTCCTTAATTTTCTTGAATGAAAACGAGGGAAGGAGAAGCGAACATACCTAGAGTTACTATAAAGGAGAGGTATGGATCAGCCCTCGGAACGCCCAGTCGAAGCTACGTGACTCACATGTTGCGAAACGCGTTGGCGTTAAGCTAGATGCAGGGCTGCCGTGTCAGTGACCCCCGAGGTACCGCGCTGTAGCGGAGGAATGGGGGAGCAATGAGTTATCCCATATGGGATGACAGAGTGAGCGGAGCTGCAAGCAAGCTTACTATAAGCTATAAATCATCACTGAAAGGGAGAACAGTGGGACAGTGAACGATTAACCACCTTACAATTAGGACATCTGATCCATATGTGAAGGAGCGGCTATCGAATGCAGCAGGATGAAGAGACAAACTATTCAGCGCAGCGTGTATGCAAGGCTGCCGTATCTGTGATTCAACACTCTCCATCAGCTGCTTCATTATTCAAACACTAACAGCCGGGAAAGACAAGAAGCTTGTCAGAGTCCACATAAGAAACGAAGGTGGTAATGTACCAACAAACATTTATTTTACTTATCCCACAGTACCCCATCTCTATCAATGTGATTGAAATGTCTAGTAAAGTTTGCATGTTCAGCGGGCCAAGTTAGGCTTTCGGAAGAGCTGAGAAACAGCGGACTATCAGTTTAACTTTGTTACTATCACCGAACATTCATATGCACACAAGCATATGTAACAACAGCCAAACCTACCTGATTGGAACTGTGACTAGTACCCTGTGCAATCCCTAGTACATCCATACTCAGATCGTACCAAAATAAATGGAATAACCAAAGAGGACCTTTTCAACATTTATCTGCGGGACACACACAGATCTAGACATTGCAGTTTCTTTCACCACTCAATTACCGCCCCATTTACCGCCCCCCATATCACACTAAGACTCCCATTACTCAGCCAATTTAAAATAATAATAATAACAATATCCCCGGGGACCACTCCTGCACAGCACTCCCGACTTAATGTATTTAATCAGATTTCTGTTTGAAGTGATAACATTGGCATTTTGCCAACGGGACTGCTAGGCAGAAGTGGATCACCTCAGGCGCCTGCATTGTGTGTTATGTGTTATTTGTTATATGTGTGTATTGTTAGTCTATAGATCTGTCATCTGTGATTCTGATACATCGTATGTAATACACATTTGATGTATCTTTCTTTTTAATGATGTGTCATTTAAAGACTTGAAGTTGCTAACAGACATGGAAAGTAACTTAATATTTTTTATTGATATCTCTGGTATTTAAACCATAATAAAATTTTGATACTTTATTTCTTACATTGATCTCGTTTAATACCCTTTCTGACCAAAAGTAGCTGTCTTTTCCTATCCTAGGGATGCCCAAACCTATGGACCTCCCAAAGGATAGATCCTTTTTTCTAGATGGTAGACGCACCAACTAGAAATAAAGCATTACTGGATATACTGATTATCGACAATACAGACCTGATCACGGATGTGGAAATACGGGGCAATTTAGGTAACAGTGATCACAGATCAATTGGCTTCAGTATAAATCACACAAATAGGAAACATAAGGGGAATACAAAGACACTGAATTTCAAAAGAGACAACTTCCCTAAACTACGAACCTTGCTAGAAGGCATAAATTGGGATAATATCTTCAGAACAAAGAACACGGAGGAGAGATGGGTTTGCTTTATGACCATAATAAATAAGTGCATTAGCCAATACATCCCACTGGGTAATCAATTTAAAAGAGCGAACAAAAGTCCTGGATGGCTTAACTTCAATGTAAAAATCCATAAAAAAAGCAAAGGAGAAGGCCTTCAAAAAATACAAGGTTGAGGGATCATCATCAGCATTCAGACTTTATAAAGAATGCAACAAGAAATGTAAGGGTCCAATAAGGACGGCTAAGATAGAACATAAAAGACACATAGCGGAGGCAAGCAAAAAAAATCCCAAGTAATTCTTTAAGTATGTAAACAATAAAAAAGGGAGGACAGACCATATTGGCCCCATAAAGAATGAGGAAGGACATCTGGTTACAAAGGATGAGGAGATGGCGAAGGTATTGAATTTATTCTTCTCCTCAGTCTTCAAGGGAATTGGGGGGCTTCAGTAACCAAAACTGCAGTGTTTATCCTCATGACACATCACAGGAAGCACCTCCGTGGTTAACAGAGGACAAAATTAAAATTAGACTTGGGAAACTTAACATTAATAAATCACTGGAACCAGGTGACTTGCACCCGAGGGTACTTAGGAAACTCAGTCAAGTACCGTATTTATCGGCGTATAACACGCACTTTTTTCCCCTTAAAATAAGGGGAAAATCGTGGGTGTGTGTTATATGCCGATCCCCCGCTAATCCCCGCTGTGAGCGGAGGAGCGAACCACCGAGATACACATAGCCGAGTGTACTCGGCTCCGCTCACAGTCACGCCCCGTCCCGCCCTATGATAGAGATAACACAGGGACTGGGCGTGACTGATTCTAGCCGAGTACACTCGGCTATGATCTCGGCAGCTCGCGGCTACTCTTGGCTCCGCTCACAGTCACGCCCAGTCCCGCCATTGGACCTGTGTTATGTCCATCGTAGGGTGGGACTGGGCGGGACTGCGAGAGGAGCCGAGAGCCGCCGAAATACACCGGACATCCGACTCTGTATCTCGGCGGCACCATTTTTAAACTGGAAAGCTGCAATGACACTGGGGCAAGGCTACACTGACAAGACTACACTGACAAGGCTGCAAATGACACTGGACAAGGCTGCAGATGGACACTGATGAGGCTTCATTGATGGGCCTTTAAATGTAAGTTTTTTTTCCTTAAACTTCCCTCCTAAAAGTTTTTTTCCTTAAAATTCCCTCCTAAACTTGGGGTGCGTGTTATATGCCGATAAATACGATAATTGCCAGACCATTGTTCCTCATTTTTACTGACAGTCTACTGACTGGAATGGTACCAGCTGATTGGAGAAAAGCCAATGTAGCACCAATATTTAAAAAGGGCCCTAAATATATCCCTGGGAATTAAAGACCAGTTAGCCTAACATCAATAGCATGTAAACTCTTTGAGGGGACGATAAGGGGCTATATACACAAGATTTTAGTAATGAGAACGGTATCATTAGCAGTAATCAGCATGGATTCATGAAGAATCTTTCTTACAAAACCAATCTATTAACCTTCTATGAGGAGGTGAGTTGCCAGCTAGATAAAGGAAGGCCCGTAGACGTGGTGTATCTGGATTTTGCAAAAGCATCTGACACAGTTCCCCATAAATGTTTACTGTACAAAATAAGGTCCGTTGGCATGGACCATAGGGGGTGAGTACATGGATTGAAAACTGGCTACAAAGGAGAGTTCAGAGGGTGGTGATAAATGGGGAATACTCGGAATGGTCAGGGGTGGGTAGTGGGGTCCCCCAGGGTTCTGTGCTTGGACCAATCCTGTTTAATTTGTTCATGAACGACCTGGAGGATGGGGTAAACAGTTCAATCTCTGTATTTGCGGACGATACTAAACTAAGCCGGGCAGTAACTTAGTAAGCTAAGCAGGATGTGGAAACCTTGCAAAAAGATCTGAACAAATTAATGGGGTGGGCAAGTACATGGCAAATGAGGTTTAATGTAGAAAAATGTCAAATAATGCATTTGGGTGGCAAAAATATGAATGCAATCTATATACTGGGGGGAGAACCTCTTGGGGAATCTAGGATGGAAAAGGACCTAAGGGTCTTAGTAGATGATAGGCTTAGCAATGGCATGCAATGCCAAGCTGCTGCTAACAAAGCAAACAGAATATTGGCATGCATTAAAAAGGGGATTAATTCCAGAGATAAAACGATAATTCTCCCGCTCTACAAGACTCTAGTCCGGCCGCACCTAGAGTATGCTGTCCAGTTCTGGGCACCAGTCCTCAAGAAGGATGTACTGGAAATGGAGCGAGTACAAAGAAGGGCAACAAAGCTAATGAAGGGTCTGGAGGATATTAGTTATGAGAAAAGGTTGCGAGCACTGAACTCTCTGGAGAAGAGACGCTTGAGAGGGGATATGATTTCAATTTACAAATACCATACTGGTGAGTGGTGACCCACAATAGGGATAAAACTTTTTCGCAGAAGGGAGTTTAACAAGACACATGGTTACTCATTAAAATTATAAGAAAAGAGGTTTAACCTTAAACTACGTAGAGGGCTCTTTACTGTAAGAGCGGCAAGGATGTGGAATTCCCTTCCACGGGTGGTGGTCTCAGCACGGGGCATCGATAGTTTCAAGAAACTATTAGATAAGCACCTGAACGACCACAACATACAGGGATATACAAGGTAATACTGATATATAATCACACACATAGGTTGGACTTGATGGACTTGCGTCTTTTTTTGATCTCACCTACTATGTAACTTCCCATCCTTGCTGCTAATCCAACTTGTGATTGGAGATCCGTATCCCCCTCCTCCCTCAGGTTAGGGGGCCTATAGCATACTCCCAGTAATATTTTCCCCTTAGCTTCATCCCTTTGGAGCTCTACCCATAAGAATTCCACCTCCTCCCTAGCTTCCTTAGTGATGTCATCTCTCACATTCACTTGTACATTATTCTTGATATATATAGGCATACCCCTCCCCCTTTTTTCCCTCTCTATCCCTGCGATAAAGGGTATACCCTTAAATGGTTGCCAGCCAATCATGAGAGCTGTTGAACCAGGTCTCTGAAATTTCCACAAAATCCAAATCCTCCTTGTACAACAGTATCTCTAGTTCACCCATCTTGTCCGCCAGGCTCCTGGCATTGGTGAACATGCCACGTAGTTTAGACCGGTCGCATACTATCCTCTTGTTGGGTGTTCCGAGATTGCAACTAGGACTTGTTACTATACTTACCTCGGGTTTATGTACTTTAGTCAACCTACCACTAATGCCCCCAATACTACCCTCTGGAATATGTTCCGTGCGGACTCTCTCTACCTCTGGGCCCTTCCCCCGTCATCTAGTTTAAAAACCCCTCTAACTTTTTGCCCATCTTTATTCCCAGCTGATCTGCACCCTCCTCATTTAGGTGCAGTCCGTCCCTTCTATAGTACTGGTGATCGACTGAGAAGTCGGCCCAGTCCTCCAGGAACCCAAACCCCTCATTACTACACCAGCTCTTTAGCCACTTGTTTACTTCCCTAATCTCCGTCTGCCTTTCTGGCGTTAACCCCTTCCCTGCCAGTGTCATTTATACAGTAATCAGTGCATTTTTATAGCACTGATCTCTGTATAAATGTCACCGGTCTCCAAAAAGTGTCAAAAGTGTCCAATCTGTCTGCCGCAATGTTGCAGTCCCACTAAAAATCACTGATCACCGCCATTACTAGTAAAAAATAAAAAATAAAAAAATTAAAATGCCAATATACGCTTATTGCGATTTTTTTTTTTTTTTTTTTAGCAAAAATATGTAGCAGTACATATTGGCCTAAACCGATGAAGAAATTAGTTTTTTTTTATTTTTTGGGGATATTTATTATAGCAAAACGTTAAAAATATTGGTTTTGTTTCAAAAAACTACAGAGGTGACCAAATACAACCAAAAGAAAGCTCTATTTGTGAGAAAAAAGGTTTGTTTGGGTACAACATTGCATGATCGCGCAATTGTCAGTTAAAGCGACACAGTGCCGTCTTGCAAAAAAATGGCCTGATCATTAAGGGGTAAATCCTTCCAGGGCTGAGGTGGTTAAAGCGGAGCTCCAGGCTCCTTAAAAAAAAAAATAAAAGTCAGCAGCTGCAAATACTGTAGCTGCTGACTCTTAATATTAGGATACTTGTCTGTTCACAAATCCAGCAGTATTTTCACCCGAGCCACGTAGTTTAGACCGGTCGCATACTATCCTCTTATTGGGTGTTCCGAGATTGTAACTAGGACTTGTTACTATACTTACCTTGGGTTCATGTGCTTTAGTCAACCTACCACTAATGCCCCCAATACTACCCTCTGGAATATGTTCCGCACTGACTCTCTCTACCTCTGGGCCCTCCCCCGTCACCTAGTTTAACCACTTCCCGCCTGCCCTATAGCGGATTGACGTCCGGGAAGTGGTTCTGTTATCCTGACTGGGCGTCATATGACATCCAGCAGGATAACATGCCGCCGCGCGCCCCCGGGGGCGCGCATCGCGGCGATCGGTGGAGCGGTGTGTCAGCCTGACACACCGCTCCACCGATCTTGGTAAAGAGCCTCCGGCGGAGACTCTTTACCACGTGATCAGCCGTGTCCAATCACGGCTGATCATGCTGTCAATGGGAAGAGCCGTTGATCGGCTCTTCCTCACTCGCGTCTGACAGACGCGAGTAGAGGAGAGCCGATCGGCGGTTCTCCTGACAGGGGGGGTCTGCGCTGATTGTTTATCAGCGCAGACCCCCCTCAGATCACCGCACTGGACCACCAGGGATCGCCACTAGGACCACCAGGGAAGGGGCAACATGTGGATGGCCAGGTATGTACCCCATGGCCATCCACATGTGCCAAATGTGCCCAATCTGTGCCAATCAGTGCCCACAAATGGGCACTGATTGGCACCATTATGTCCAAGATCTGCCCTGCAATGCCCCCAATGTTTTATCAGTGCCACCCGTCATTGCCCATCGGTGCCACCTGTCAGTGCCCATCAGTGCCCACCTATCAGTGCCCATCAGTGCCACACATCAGTGCCACCCATAAGTACCCATCAGTGCCACCCATATGTACCAATAAATGCCACCTACAAGTGCCCATTAGTGCCGCCTACGAGTGCCCATCAGTGCCACCTATGAGTGCCCATTGGTGCCACCTATGAGTGCCCATCAGTGCCGCATACCAGTGCCACCTATCAGTGCCACCTATCAGTGCCCATCATCAGTGCCACCTCATCGCTGCCCATCAGTGCTGCCATATCAGTGCCCGTCAGTGCAGCCATATCAGTGCCCATCATTGAAGGAGAAAACGTACTTATTTACTAAAAATTTTAACAGAAACAAAGAAAAACTTGTTTTTTTTCGAAAATTCTCTGTCTTTTTTTATTTGTTGCGCAATAAAATAAAAACCGCAGAGGTGATCAAATACCACCAAAAGAAAGCTCTATTTGTGGGAACAAAATTATTAAAAATATTGTTTGGGTACAGTGATGAATGACCGCGCAAGTGTCATTGAAATTGCGACAGCGCTGAAAGCTGAAAATTGGCCTGGGTGGGAAGGTGTCTAAGTGCCTGTTATTGAAGTGGTTAAAAACCCCGCTAACTTTTTTCCCATCTTTATTCCCAGCTGATCTGCACCCTCCTCATTTAGGTGCAGTCCGTCCCTTCTATAGTACTGGTGATCGACTGAGAAGTCGGCCCAGTCCTCCAGGAACCCAAACCCCTCCTTACTACACCAGCTCTTTAGCCACTTGTTTACTTCCCTAATCTCCGTCTGCCTTTCTGGTGTTAACCCCTTCCCTGCCAGTGTCATTTATACAGTAATCAGTGCATTTTTATAGCACTGATCTCTGTATAAATGTCACTGGTCCCAAAAAAGTGTCAAAAGTGTCCAATCTGTCCGCCGCAATGTTGCAGTCCCACTAAAAATCACTGATCACCACCATTACTAGTAAAAAAAAAAAAAAATAATAATAATAATAATGCCATAAATCTATCCCCTATTTTGTAGATGCTGTAACTTTTGCGCAAACCAATCAATATACGCTTATTGCGATTTTTTTTTTTTTTTTTTAGCAAAAATATGTAGTAGTACATATTGGCCTAAACTGATGAAGAAATGAGTTTTTTTATATTTTTTTGGGGATATTTATTATAGCAAAAATTTACAAATATTGGTTTTGTTTCAAAATTGTTGGTCTTTTTTTGTTTATAGCACAAAAAATAAAAACTACAGAGGTGAGCAAATAACACCAAAAGAAAGCTCTATTTGGGTACAACATCGCACAACCGCGCAATTGTCAGTTAAAGCAACACAGTGCCATATTGCAAAAAAATGGCCTGGTCATTAAGGGGGTAAATCCTTCCAGGGCTGAAGTGGTTAAAGCAGAGCTCCAGGCTCCTTTAGAAAAAAATAAAAGTCAGCAGCTGCAAATAATGTTAATATTAGGATACTTGCCTGTTCACGAATCCAGCAGTGTCCTTACCCAAGCCAATTTTTCAAGTTTGCCCCCCCCCCCCAAAAGATGCCAAATGTGGCAGCGGAGGGGGACAAACAAGTGGAGCTTCCCCTTTTGGGTAGTGCTCCACTTAATGGTAGTCACAGATAAAGTTATAATTTTTGTGTATAGGTTAATTTATTTTTTATAATGGTTTTATGTGTGCCTGTGAGACTGTCAGTTGTAGCAGAGTAATTAGGAGTATTTTGTGAGTATTATGATTGTGGCATATGTGTGCATTTTTGGCCTGCATCCCACTAATGAATAGAAAAATGAATGAACATTCCTTTCCTAAGAATTTGCATTTGAAATTTTGCCCATCTATGGCCAGCTTTTTTCTTGATCCCTGCACTCTGTGCGTTACTTGCATTAACGACTTTGACCCTTAGCAGAGTATGCTGATTTTTTTTTTACTATACCTCTGTCAGCCCCTCCCACTGTTAGTTTGAAATGGTCACACCCACTATTCACAATGACATGCTACACAAGATGCATTATTTTTCACCTTGGGCTGCTCAAGTGTGCATTAGGTCCTTCACAGTCCTAGTTACACACCTGTTGTAGGACATGCTATAAAAAGAAAATTAAAGTTGTAAAGCATTTATATTAGCGTGTCTATACAATTTAAGATTACCTTTGGAATGAAACATCCATGAATTTCCATGTCTCTGTAGGTCATGTGAGGGAAGGCTAAAGGAACAATATCACTAAAGCGCTGTATTTCATGGATCACAGCATTGGTATATGGCATGTCCAGGATATCCGCCATTGTTGGTTTTCTATCCCTTCCAATTACTTGATCAATTTCTTCATGGACTTTCTCTAAACCAAAATGCACATCACTATATAAATACTGTGCCAGCCTCACAGACAGATACCAGTCTCTGACTGATGTAGAACATCTAATAGCTGTTACTTATGGATTACATAGCATTTATTATTGATTATAGCCACCCCATTATATATTTACTGAGAGCAATTTTAGGTTCACCTAGGCTTACACAGCAGACTTTTCTCTATGTATGTCATTTTTAGCTCACTGTCATTGTATCAACTCCAGGTAAACTTAAATATCCGCCCTTGCAATTGGCAACCTAACCCCCACTGCAAGGGGTAAAAATGTGTTTTGTCTAGGAACAGGGGCATTGAGTGTAAATACTTGCCTCATTCCTCTTTCCAGTATGTTCCCTCCAGCGCTTCCCCCAATCCCCTGCAGCTGTCTCTGTTAGCTGCAGTCCAGCCTCCTCAGTGTATAACACAGGGTTAAAGGTCCTGTATTGTACGTGATGTTGCTGAGGCTCTGCCCACAGACCAGAGATTTGGGCAGAGGAGGAGAGGGCTGGAGCTGGTGTCCTGTCATAATACCGCTACCCATCAGAAAATGCAACAGAATTGACGTCGCGAACAAAATTGCTTATTGCGCATGCACTATGCGTTCTAACATGGCCGCTATGCCTTTCAATAGGTTTCCTAATCTGCCATAATACGAAGGCGGCAGCGGGCATCCTGTTACACCCAGGCAAGTCTTAAATTTCGCACTTATTTTTAGCAGGTAACTCACCTTACATACTTAGACTATTTCACCACGACCGAGTGAGGGTGTCAAAAAATGTCCCTGGGCGCCAAATGACTATCAGTTTGGTGCTGAGCAGTGCGAGGTGTACCAAGATGGCCATCGCCACCTCCTTTTTTTTTTTTAATTCTTTATATTTAGTTTGCATAAAAAAATAAAACAAAAAAAGTTACATAATACAGCCTCTGGGCATACCCCGGCTGAGGTAACAGCCATTAAAACAATCCTATACATTTATACTTATCTATAGAACTTCTATAACTTAAACTACTCGTGTCATTAAGATTGAGAGGACAGGGGGAGGATAGTGTTTCATGTATTTCAGATGACCACATTGGGAAGAGCTGCTAAGGTTGAGGATAATGCCTTTAGGAGAACCTTCAGATAATGGCAAAATTAGGTCTTCACTGTTACAAGACTTTTAGCTGAAGTAGACAATCAACGGGAACAGTGCCTATTGTGTTGCGTTCGTGATGTCTGATTCTAACCATACACGCCATATTTTGTCAAACTTGGCTGGGCAGCATCTGGCGAGATAGGCCTCTTTGTATAGTGGCACCGCTGAGTTGATCAGCGGTTTCCATGTTTTCAAAGTAGGTACCTCGGTTTGTTTCCATTTCATTGCCACCTTCTGACTGCAGGCTTGTCGCTGCTTTTAAAATGCAAAATCAAAACAGTGTCACAGATTTAGAAATACCGTATTTCAGTATATAAGGTCAGTTTACTGCTAAATTAAGTGTGAAATTAAAGACTTGACTGGGTGTAACAAGATGTCCGCTGCTGCCTTCGTGTTCTGTCAGATTAGGAAACCTATTGGAACGCATAGCGGCCATGTTGGAACGCATGGCGCATGTGCAGTAAACATTTTTTGCTCAAAACGTCACTTCTGTTACATTTTCTGATAGGTAGCGGTATTCTGATAGAATACCGACCTCAACAGGGGTGTAAGGGAAACCCCTAGGCATAATGAGTAATTCACCCTTGCATTGTGTGGGCCGAGGGCAGGACTGCATGGGTAGATTTTTTAATTTTCCTGGAGTTGGGCTTTAATTCTTTTGTTTATACTGGTACTAGTTGTCAGCTGAAAAAACATATCAGCATAATAATGCTTTATCAGCTCAAAGGATTATTCCATTATGTGGTTTGTTAGATTCCTCTTGTTTTACTGAACTGGTGGATGCTGAAAATTTGAAAACATTTTAGTTTTGTCTATTTTCTAAACTGTATGTTTTTTCACCGAAGTCCATATTTACTGTATATAGTTGTATACCATCTATTTTGTGAGGTAAACAATGAATAAACTAATATTTTTATAAAGCACAGAATCTTGCACTAGTTTTATAAATTTGTTGCAGAGGAGTGGACAAAGATAATCATGAAAATACTGACACAGTGGGGTTGATTTACTAAAGGCAAATAGGCTGTTCATTTTGCAAAGGGAATTTTCCCCAGAGTTTAGTGAATGAGGTGAAACTCTATTGACTTCCTTCATACAATCATGTGCAAAAAACTTTTTTTTTTTTTTTTAATTTCTCTTGCAAGTGATTGGGTATTGTTAGCAAAGCGAATTGTCACCAAATTCACTAAGCTAAGGGAAAATTCTGTGGCAAAGTGAACAGTCTGTTTTTGCTTTAGCAAATAAACTCCAGTATCCCTTAGGCTGGCCATACACGGAGCAAATTTCTTTCCTGCAACCACGGGTTGCAGGAAAGAAATTAGCTTGATTCCCCCATCAACACAGATAGTGTTGATGCAGGAATCCCTTCTGCTGGGCCATTGTCTTCTCCCAGCGGGAGGGTGGGGGAAGCCGTCCCCACCGGTAGAAGACAATGACTATTGCTAGCGGCTATAGTAGCCGCTGGCGATAATTGCAGGTAAAACCTGGCATGCTGGTTGTACCCAACTTGATCGATTGATCGATCAACTTGGTACATTCAGCCTGCCCATTCCTGCTGAACCAGCTGAGATTCTAATCGTGTATGGCCTACGTTAGAATCTGTTAGAATCTCCTACATGATGTAGTTAATTTGGTTGTAATTGTGAGACCATCTCTGCATGTATGCAGCGAGAATGATCCTGTTCAGGTTTTAGTACCATTGCCTGGGTGTTCATGTTTCACTGATCTAGTTGAGATAAGCTGGCTTTACATGAAATGGCATACATTTTACCATTTTAGCAATAGTGGTGGATATATAAACTGAAAATTGGATGAACAAGCTGTGTAAAAAAAATAGATTGCAAGAAGACCTGAGCAGTCTGGACAATTTCACAGAGATTTGATTGTTCCAAAACATTAGATTTCCACGTGTTATATCAATCCAAGTATGAAGGACAGCTACTATTTTAATAACCACAAAACAAAGCCATGATTGGTATAGTTTGCTTGTTATTATCACTGCCCGAAACATGGTGTTTGACCCCTTGTTGTTCCCATATTGCTAAGCATTGTTACTTACCTTGGATGTTGGGGTACAGTAGCATGTATATTAGTGCCCACCTCAAGGTGGTACTTGTAGTCCCTGTCCCGGCAACAAATAAATCATATGTTGAATACAAGAGATTCCTTTCAGTAAAACTAGAATCACTCTCCTTTTCCTAAAATAAGAGAATATTAGAGATAAAAACATGAGCTTGTTTGGATTGTATTCAGCATCCTCTTGTTTTATATTATGTTTTAAATTACCAGTTGACACAATGCAAATTGTTTTAACATTTTGATTTTGTCTTTTTTGCAGTCATAATTTTTTTTTGGAAAAGTAGGATTTAATTAGTTAAAATATACGCATTACATACTTTCAAAATAAACCTGTAAGGAAATAAGAAAAGGCTCAATCTTTTCACATTATAGACCTCTAAAAAAAAACGTGACAAAACTCAATTTTTTTTACATCAAGCGCTTATATATCAAGTATACCATGGTTCTGATTTTTTTTTGTTTTTTTTTTTACTTTTTTTTCTCTTGTTTTCAGACTTCTTTTTCATCTTGTTTGTGCTCCCTATCTTCTACTGGTGCACCTCACAGTTACTAGTGTAGAGCAAGCAGTGCCATTATTTCTGGTCCATGCTCCGCTCTGTGTACTACAGTTCCAGTAAAGCTGAATGTGTCTGCAGGTAGATGTGTAGTCCATCTCCGGGGCAAGCAGAAAACGGCGGCTACATTCACATACACATAGGGGGCATGAAGAATGATTGTAACCACCTTAGAACAGGAAGTCAGAAAACAGCAGAAAAAAGCTTGCATTCGAGAGATGAAACAAATGAGAAGAGCGATAGAAGGTACATTCTCCATAAACTTAGACTTGGGTTTTATTTTCTACAAACTCTATTCATTTATCTATATATTACAGCTGTTTATAAAGTTATCTAAAAGCCTTTTACTGGCTCCAAGTTGCATGTTTAACTTATGGTCAACTTACCTTGGAAAACAATGTTGTTAACATAGCAACAGGCATATTTATGCTATTCTGTGGAAACAGATTAGAATGCACTCTTTCCTTGACTGGTGTATACCTGATGTGTCTTCTGCCACCACCTACTACCCCCACCCCTCTTTTCTATCCAATAAATACCTTAGGAAAGAAATATGCAACACCTTCTGGATTAAATGGCTGTATGGCCCCTTTATTAACAACCATAACAAAAATTTTCTATAAAATAAATTCCATTTTATATATATTTTTTGTTTAATAAGTTTTTATTATGTGTTTGAAAAAGACAGAGGTGTACATCATGCTTTTTAACATGTAGCATCAATATACGATACATGAGCTTACCGAACAGGTAAAACATAGGAATTGTAGTTACAAGGTACAACGAAAAAGTACTTATCATATATCTACTACGTCTTCTAGGTAGGTGTATATTGTGCCACCCAAAGCGGTATATCAAAAATCTCCATATGTATACCATCTCATGGGTACCGGCGATATCCGCAATTCTACAAACATCAGCATGTAGAGTACACATTTGTAAACATTATAATGAAAGTGGGGTAAAAGGAAAAGGCAAAGAGCTAAAGATGAGAAAAGGTAGAAGAAGAAAGAAGGGGGGGGTGGATGTAGGGAAGGGGGTGGGGGGGGTGGATGTAGGGAAGGGGGGGGTAGAACTGCCTCGGTTCAAACATATCTATGTAAATTAAGGTCTTTTAACAAGTTACAGGGGTTGACACATAATTTCCGCGTATGCGGTGGAGAATTTAAAGGCAAACCAGCAGGACCATATCTTTTTCGCTAGATCGGATTTGTTTCTAAGAGTGAGAGTCATATCTTCCATGTAATAGATATTGTCTATTTTCACCAGCCATTGGCGTAGTGAAGGGATGGTTGATTGTTTTCAATATATAGGAATAAGTGCCTTTGCGGCATTAAGTAAGTGCGGTGTGATTGACTTTTTATATGGTCTTACCGGCTTGCCCGTACAGTGAAATAAGACAAACCACGGGTCATTGGGGATCTCCCAGCCTTGAATTTCTTTAATCCAGCGTAGAATTGTCAACCAGAACGGACGTATCCGTGGACAGAACCACCAAATGTGTGCATGAGTTGCATTTTCCCCACAGCCTCTCCAACAAGTCAAAGGAATTTGTGGAAAGATTTTGTGTAGAACCACAGGTGTGTAGTGCCATCTCGTTAATAATTTGTAATTTACTTCCGCCGTCACTGATGCACAAGATGAGGTATGGGCCAGAGTTAGAATGTTGGCCATTTGATCTGTCGATAACTTTTTTTGTAGATCCTGTTCCCAGTTGTGAATGTAGGTAGGTGTGCCAGTATGGGACAGAGATATCAAAATTTTGTAATAGTGAGAGATAGGTTTCTCAACAGGGTGATCATCAGAAATGTGGCTTCCAAAGGAGTCAAATCCGAGTAAGTTCGCAAGGGCTTAGGAAGAGAATGCACAAAAGCCGCTAGTTGTCTATATTTCCAATGATCCATTGCGGAGATGGTGGGGGTATGTAATAGTGTAGATTTAGGCAATATACCTGATGGAGTTGTAACTTGATGTAGTAGGAGTTTAGATCCAAGGTTCCATGCACAGATCCCCGGGTCAATATTTCCTGGAAAAAAGTAATTGTGTCCAGTTAGAGGCAACAGGGGGGAGTTATATGACCAGTTATGTGCTTTACATAGGGAGTCCCATATCATGAGAGAGGAACATGTTAGTGGAGACGTGACGGGGATAGACTTCTATATTTCTTCGGTATCCATATTTGTGTAGAGAGATCTGTACCACTGAGTTCTATTTCCAAGGATACCCATAGTTTAAAATCTCTGTGATATTTCCAGTCAGAAATTCTATTGAGAATGATTGCTCGAAAGTAATTCTTAAGATCGGGGAGAGCCAGGCCTCCCTCCCTCTTGGGTCTGATAAGGAAGGGCCTAGAAAGTCTAGGGTTTTTCCTGTTCCAGATGTATTTACCAATTAAAGAGCTTAATAATGTGAAAAATCCTACTGGTATACCATATGGTATCATTTGGAATAAAAACAGTACCCTGGGCAATATGTTCATCTTTACAACTCCAATTCTCCCCAACCATGAATGAGCAAGCTGGGACCACTTCTGCAAGTCAGATCTGATTATGTTTAGAAGGGAAAGATAGTTAGCGCGGAATAATGCAGTCAAATTTGGAGTGAGAAAGATACCTAAATATTTCATTGTTTTTAACTGCCAGCTAAAAGGGAAGGTTTGTTTTAATTGTGTCACAATAGAGGGGGGGACCGAAAGATTAAGAATCTCAGATTTGGTCATATTCATTTTAAAATTGGATATGTTGCTATATTTTGAAAATTCTGCCATGAGGTTAGGTAGGGTTATCAAGGGCTGTTGGATATAAAACAAAATATCATCGGCATATGCAGAATATTTGTGCTCAGCTTTACCTACTATTCCCTGAATGCTAGGATTATGTCTTATCGTGGAAAGAAAAGGCTCCAACAACAAGGCAAATAAGATTGGAGATAGGGGGCAGCCTTGGCGTGTGCCGTTGTGTAGGGTAAAAGGGTCGTTTAGCGTGCCATTTATGCGTAATTGTGCCGTGGGATGATTATATAGTGCAGAAATTTGTGATCTAAGGGTTGGGCCATTGCCTAAATGGGTCAATGTTACCATAAGGAACTCCCAGTCCACCCTATCAAACGCTTTTTCAGTATCAGTCGAAAGTAACAGGGTGGGCTGGGAGGCTCCTCGTACCTGTGCCATCAGTGCAATAGTGCGAAGGGAATTGTCCCTTGCTTCCCTACCTGGGATAAATCCCGTTTGGTCCTTCAAAATCCATTGTGGGATCAGAGGGAGGAGTCTGTTTGCTATGGCTTTGGCGTATATCTTATCGTCAATATTCAGCAGCGAAATGGGGCGATAGCTACCACAGTCGCTGGGATCCTTTCCAGGTTTAGGTATGACTGTAATATGCGCGTGTAAAGTCTCAGGGCGGAGGTTACCACCTTTAGAAGTTACATTAGCATAATTAGTCAAGTGGGGAAGCAGAATATCTGTGAAAGATCGATAGTAGGCAACCGTAAGACCATCAGGGCCCGGAGCCTTACCATTAGCCATGGCTTTTAATGCTAAGCGTAATTCCAAGGTGGTAAGCTCCCCCTCTAACGAGGCTAAAATTTCAGATGAGAGACTAGGTAGGTTTGCTCAGTTTAAATATTCTCTAATGAGTCCCGCCTGTAATTCCCGATCTGCAATCGAGTGTTGGACATATGTATAATAATCGTATAATTGTTGGTAAAAGTCACAGAATTCTTTAGCTATATTTGGAGTGTCGTGTACTACAGTTGCTGAGGAGTTCTTAATTTTTGCTATAAAAGAAGCATATTTCTTTTTTTGTAGGAAATGAGCCAATAGCCTACCTGGTTTATTTCCCCATTCATAAAAACTTTGAACTACAAAGCGAGCGTGTCGTTTTTGGTCTACATGCAAGAGGGACTTCAATTCTTCCCTCTTTTCAGTCAGAGTGTGAAATATTTTCTGGGTCTGTATGGCTTTATGTTGACGTTCTAATATTTTAATTTCGCTGAGCAACCTGGATTGATGGAATATGCGTTCTCTTTTTTTCCTCGCTCCCAGTTCTATTAATTTACCCCAGATATAAGCTTTATGGGCCTCCCATAATGTGCCAGGTGAGATATCAGGGTGTGAATTTGCCTTAAAATAAAAAGATAATTCCTCACTAATCACTTTTTTATCAATTTCGTCCGTGAGGAGCTCCTCATTTAACTTCCAGTTAGTGGATTTAAGAGGCATGGACGGGAGTTTAAGTACAAGCGTGATCGGGGCATGATCAGATAAGTCAGTGACGTTTCAATTGTCGATTTCGCTAATATGGGTAGGTGATGAAGGTCAATAAGGAATAAGTCAGTTCTGGAGTATGTCTGGTGAACCTGAGAAAAATGTGTATAATCTCTTTGACTTGGGTGCATAATCCTCCAGGCATCCACCAACTGAGTGTCATGTAAACATTTGCGAATGTATCTCAGACGCACATGGGACATGCTGGAACTCCCCCTAGAGGTGTGCACAGTAGGTTCCAAGGAAGCATTGAAGTCGCCTGCAAGGAGGATGCACCCACACGAGAAGTCTCTCAGTTTCTTAAGTGTGGAGGCTATAAGGCCTGCCTGGTCACAGTTAGGAGAATATAGAGTTGCCAAGGTACAAGGTACATTGCCCAATGCACCCCTTAAGAACAAAAAACGACCCAATGGGTCACTCAACAGAGTCCAGAGTAAACGCGGTTCCCCTACTGAACCCGATGGCCACACCTTTCGCTTTATGTATATCCGAGAGGCTATAATACCATGTGGGGTATTGGTGTGAGTAAAGCTTTACCGAAGTGGTATGTGTAAGGTTTGTCTCCTGCAAGAAGATCACATCCCCTCACAGGCGACCCAGCTCTCTATATAGGTCATGTCTTTTTCCGGGGGCATGTAGGCCCCGTACGTTAAAGGAAAGTAGCTTTACCGTGGCCATGGGGACCAGAGGTAGGAAGTCACATCACTGTCATCATGAGGAGTTGAACCTGAGGCAGGGGGAGGAGGGAAGGTAAGTAGAGGGGTAGGGGAAAAAAGTTGGAGAAAAAGAGAGAAAATAAGAGAAAAAAGGAGAAGAAGAGAAGTTAGTTTCACAGCTCTAGGAAAGAAGACAACATTGTTGGGGAGTGACTGCAAGTGCACGCAAACATCTGCAGTGCGTGAACAGGGTAAGCGCGAGATCCAGCACCCCCACATCCACAGCCCACAAAGGGACATGAATGGGAGGACACCAGACCACGAGATCCCTGTAAAAGGGGTGGCGACGGATCCCGGGCATCCAGACACAAATCCCATGGGGAGTATAGGCAGTGTCCCGATGTCCCGATGCCCCGGCGCCGACATCAAGTACAAAAAACAAAAGATTAAACTTAGTAAAATACCACTAAACAATAAAAGAAATAACCATTACCAGATCACCGTCCTATGATTATGCTCCGTGTGAGGTGCAGCCATGACTTGTAGGCTAGTGAATATTCACACACATGAGTGAGGCTGTTCATGAGAACCGACATAGGACTATGATGAACAGGATATGCCTGAAGAAACAAAGAAAAAATAACCCAGCGCCCGTCGGCAATGGGAGTGTAAACCTGAAGCCAGCGGGCAAACTGTTCAGCTGGGTTGAAGCGGGGATCCAGTGGCCGAGGTGCGGCGTTTGTGGTCTACTTTCTGCCATTTCGGTTCGGAGTTACCCGGTAAAGGCAGTATGACGTCTTGCCATCCAGGAAGCTCCGGCGGAGATATATTCAGGTCCAAGCAGAACTTATCCAGGTCTTCTGGGAACCGAAGAGCAGCCGTTTTGCCATCTCTGCTTGCTATTAGGGCTGCTGGAAAGCCCCATCTGTAGGTGACAGATGCTGACCTTAGCTTCTCTGTAAGGGGACGCAGGGCCCTGGGTCGCTCCAGTGTTTCTCTCGCCAGATTTGGATAGAAAGAGAGGATTGCCCCAACAAAATTCAGTGAAGTAGTGTCCCTGGCCTTTTTCATAATCAGTTCCTTTTCAGTATAATGGTGTACTCTGCAGATGATATCGCGTGGGATGTCTGAGGAAAGATTACAAGGACGAAGAGCCCGGTGCACTCTATCAATCTTCAGGGGATTATCTGCGGGGAGGCCCAGGAGGGTATTAAAAATACCTCTAATAGAGGGGAGAAGATCATCATCTCTTGTTGCCTCAGGCAGACCCCTAATTCTGATATTGTTGCGCCTTTTACGGTTTTCCTGGTCCTCTATTTTGTAAAGGGCCATCCTGTGCGCGATAGTAAGTTGGCGTGTAGTTGTTTGTAGGAGCCTAATGGCGGCCGCGTGGCGATCTAAACGCTGCTCAGATTCCTCCACACACTCTAAGATATGAGAGAGGTCAGAGCGGACTGCGCACACTTCCTTCTTGATGACCCGCTCAAGACTCAACAGCATAGAGGCTAGGTCAGTTTTAGTGGGGAGATCACTCACCAAGGCTGCGACCCCCGAGTGTCTGCTTGTGCTCTCCTCTCCTTCCGATCCTGCCGAGGAAGCAGGGGAACAGCGTCCGTGCTCCAGCCTGTTGCGGGAGGCGGAGCCTGCGCTTGGATGTATGCTACGAGGAGAGCGGCCTAGGCCATCCATGGCTTCATCCTCCTCTGGTTCCGCGGCTAGGAACCGTTTTATAGAGTCTACAGAGATGCCCTTTTTTGGCGGGGGCTTACCGGATCTCTTCCGCATTCTTAATCAGCGTTCTAGCTGTAGACAAAAGAAAGTGACCAGTCGCATAACTAAATATCAATGGCATGCTTCCATCCCGGGTTCATATATAAAAGAAAAAGAGAGGGGCAAGTGGGACTTTAAATGAAGCATGTCAATTGAAAGTATAATAATAATGAATACATGTGAGTAGGTAAAATGATTGGATTTAATTTATAGTCAAGTCCATGATTTTGATGCATACAGTACCAATAAAGTAGTATAGATACAGACATAGTCGCATGAATTGATATATAAGCATATTTAGCAGTAACAATCATTAAAGACTCAGTAGTGTAAAACAAATCAATGGACATACATATATGCAATTCATAACAGAAATACATGAATTAAAATCGCCAATCAAAATCACAAAATCGCATGAAATGAGAAAACTCGATAAAAAATTGATAAATGTCAGGGATATGATTTAGGCTTGATAGGGCATCCTTAGTTTGCGAACCCGACGCGTTTCTTGGCTTCTTGCCAGTCATCAGGGGTGGGATGCATAATTTAACTGAGAAAAACAAAGGAATATCATAAATATTGATACATGTGGAACCTCCAGCCAATAGAGAAAATCGTATCAGAAATGTCCATTGTCTACTTTGAATAGAGAAGCTACTTACAAAATAGCCCAAAAGTCAAGGAGAGTCGCCAGCAATGGGATCTGTTAGGGTGTGAGATATAACCGTCTCAACCGGGGTTGAGGCAGGGCACCGACCATCCTCCCAAAGTGATTGGAGGGTGGGCCAGGAGAAACCACAGCCAACTGATTCCTGAGCCCTCAATATACTGGTCAATGAGTTGTAAATGGGAAAATCTGCAGAAAATTGAAGAAAATGGAATGTGTCAAAAAAAGTAAATCTAGAGTAGAACGTGTTGGATGAATAGAATGACTGAAAAAAATATGTACTAGGTACATCTGAAAGAGTAAATGTGTGAAAAATGAGATGATAAAGGGGAATAGAAATAAAATAGATGCATAAAAATGCACGTGAAAAAAGAGATAGAAAAAGAAATCCCTAGGAAATGTGTGAAAATAGAGAGTGTCGTGCACCAGGTAAATGGGTGAGAGGATGGGAATGTGTGTACTGTACTCCTGGCCCACCCTCCAATCACTTTGGGAGGATGGTCGGTGCCCTGCCTCAACCCCGGTTGAGACGGTTATATCTCACACCCTAACAGATCCCATTGCTGGCGACTCTCCTTGACTTTTGGGCTATTTTGTAAGTAGCTTCTCTATTCAAAGTAGACAATGGACATTTCTGATACGATTTTCTCTATTGGCTGGAGGTTCCACATGTATCAATATTTATGATATTCCTTTGTTTTTCTCAGTTAAATTATGCATCCCACCCCTGATGACTGGCAAGAAGCCAAGAAACGCGTCGGGTTCGCAAACTAAGGATGCCCTATCAAGCCTAAATCATATCCCTGACATTTATCAATTTTTTATCGAGTTTTCTCATTTCATGCGATTTTGTGATTTTGATTGGCGATTTTAATTCATGTATTTCTGTTATGAATTGCATATATGTATGTCCATTGATTTGTTTTACACTACTGAGTCTTTAATGATTGTTACTGCTAAATATGCTTATATATCAATTCATGCGACTATGTCTGTATCTATACTACTTTATTGGTACTGTATGCATCAAAATCATGGACTTGACTATAAATTAAATCCAATCATTTTACCTACTCACATGTATTCATTATTATTATACTTTCAATTGACATGCTTCATTTAGCGTTCTAGCTGTGTTTAAGTGTCGTTAAAGGCTGATGGATCGGTGTCGGCACCGGAGCTCGATGACCGATAGCCCATTATTTCCATGATAGGGAAGGTACCCATACTGAGATAGGCCCAACCCGTTCCACACCATATACTGTATTCCTGCCAACAACATTCGACCTTCAAAAACCCGAGACCCCTGCCACAAATGCCCACCAGTGAAACCTCACGCGTGGGTGGACCGTCTCAAGGCCCACTGAAGCCCCTCCTGGAGACCCAGAAACCACATGTATATGCCCACCGCTGACAAGTGCACTCCGTCTCCTCTCAAATACAGGCCATTGTCTCCCTCCAACTCGCCATAGCGCACAACCAGCCCCCATTACAGACAACAAATTTAGCCACCGCCTTATTGACCTTAATCCTGGTCTTGTTGATCCAATCAACAGACCAGACCCCCTGCCATGCTGCCCTGCCAATGATATCCAACAAGACTAGGACATTATCTGGAAAGGCCGACCTCAAGCGGAGGAAATCCCACCTAATGTCTCAATGGCAATGACCTAATACTGAGGTCATTGCCACCACCGTGCAGTAGCAGCACATCAGGAGGCCTGTCCATCTTAGCGTACCTTTTGAATTTCCGGTAGAACTCGGGACAACAGCATCCCTGGTATCCCAATCCACCAGACCGTTGCTTCCTCCCGGGGGAAGCCCAGCTGCCTGCCTTCCGGCCTAACCAGTGCCTTCTTAGCCCCCCAGTGAACATACCAGTGGCCCAGGATCCACATCAAGCAGACTGGGCCTGAAAAACATAAAACACAAGAAACATAGAAAAAACAAGAACCTTGTACACACCCTCCACTCACACAGACCCTCACAGTTAACCCACTGGCCCGATAAGGTCACACACAGAAACATCCAAACAGACAACACCAGACAAAAGATACCATCCTATCTGCCACTGAACCCAATGGATGAAAGATCTCCCCCCCAACCTTAAAGAAGATGAGAGCGTACGTACAACCGAAAGTGGTGAAATTCCCAATGACCAATACGCTGAAGGATCTGATCGCTCAAACCCCAACGTGCCGCCTTCGTGGCCACCCCAATCCTGAAAGAATGTGATGAATAGTCCCTCAGAGAAAACCCTCCCGCCTCCAAACATTTTTTGGACACAAACATGAACTGGTACCGTGACAATGCCGACCTATCCTCGTGGATCAAGAAAGGACCAGGCACAGCAGGCCGTAATCCCAACCAAGCCCTTATCACCATGACTGGCACAGCGCCAGGCCTGCCACTCCACCAAGTACCACCCTGGCCCCCTTTCCCATCGGTTTTTGATTTGCGAATGATCAATGTAACAGTGTCACCCTGAACTGATACATCCGCCACATCCAACCCCCTCAACCAGCGTCTTGGAAGGACTAACCAATTCACCCACCCGTAATGCCCCGAAAAAGGCCAAAACAAAAGCCGTCCTGAACAGCTGTACTTCAAAGGGGGAAAAACAAACGCTGGGCAGCACCCCCAACAACACTTCCAACATACCCAACAACACCAGTCGCCGAGAATCAGGCCTGCCTCGGACCCTTCCTGTAACCCTGCAAAGTCCTCCGTACCAAAAAAGCCTTTGTAACATCCTCAAACACCTCCCAATTTAAACAAAAAGGCAAGGCCTGCCATCTTACTGTTAACTGAAGCGACAGATACCCCCTCTTTCGCAGTTCTTACCTAGAAAATACGTCAATGCATGTAGCCTGTCCTTGTCACTGAAACAACACCCAACGCTCCTTACCAGCTCATGCCATTGTCACTAAACCCGCCCATAGGTCCGCCAAGTAGCATCTGCTACTGACTGCCGAATCAACGCCATTACGGTGTCAAAACGAGATGCCACAAACGACTGTGGCATGGGACTCTAAGCTGCTCTGCCTCCGGTGCCAACTGGTGGATTCTGTCCCATTGTAGGCGAGAAAGTGCATCAGCTACCTCATGCTCTACCCTCCGGGATATGAACAGCAAACACAAAAACATTCAATTGCAAACACAACACCAGTAAGCGGACCACAGGCAAGGAAGAAGCCGACAGGGAATTAATGGCATGTGCCACCCCCAGATTGTCACAGTGATATCGAACCCGCCAGTTCCTAAACTCCGACCCCCAAAGCCCACGGCCAGCACTATGTGAAACAATTCTAACAACGTCAGGTTAAGAATGAGATCAGACCCCAACTCAACCCCAACTTAAGCCGTCCAGCCCAGATGATCTTTGCCTTCACCTTGGTCACATCTCTAGCGACGCTCTCCTGTGTTCCTGTTAAAGATTTGCTTGGCTGACATTGCTTGTGGCTCCAGGTCCTGCTTGCTGTTCTACTACGCTCATCTCTGGCTTCCTGACATTTTGGCTTGTCTGACTATACGTTCCGTTTCCTGAACTCTGGCTATGGAGAGAAGTTTGAGAGTATGGGCCCCACCCCCGACTCACCAAGAGAAAGACAGCAAGTGGACTATTGCAGTAAATATACAAGAGGTATAGCTAATAATGTACATCACTGATAAAAATTTCACAATATTTATTATACAAAAATAGCAAAAAAAAACAACAAGACATATAATTTAAAAAGTTCAGATGACATGATATTTCGACATGTTTCGCGGTTTTACCGCTTCATCAAAATAAACTGCTTTATTTTATCTTCCCCATTCTGTAATTGTTTGAAATCTTGTATATGGCATTTATCTTTGTATTCTGATATATTTTTACAGATGTATTGCCCTGATGAAGCCGTAAAACCGCGAAACATGTTGAAATATATCATCTGAACTTTTAAAATGATATGTCTTGTTGTTTTTTTTGCCATTTTTGTATAAATAAATATTGTGAAATTTTTATCAGTGATGTACTTTATTAGCTATATCTCTTGTATATGTACCGCAATAGTCTACTTGCTGTTTTTCTCTTGGTGAGCCGGGGGTGGGGCCCATACTCCCAAACTTCTCTCCTCAACTAACTTGGACGATTTTATTAAGATATATTTTGCTTATTTGGTACTGTGAGGCTATACACTTTTCTGAACTCTGGCTATGTTTTGACTATGTTTACTCTGTTTACCTTTTTTATTATTATTATTATTAAACAAGTGAAATTTAACTGTATTTCTGTCTCAGTCTGATTCATGGTTTCTGACACCAACAACTCCTCAGGCCATTTGTCCACACGCCATTAAAGTAAGCTGCATAGCCCACTGACCCCGCCATGTCCGTGAAAAGATCCAGTTCTGCAGCCAGGACCGCAGGCCCCAGCCAAAAAGACCTACCATTGTACTGCTCCAAAAACATGTCCCACACCCGCAAGTCCTCCCAGTGCTCCCGGCTAATACAAACAAAATGATGCGGAGCCTTGACCCCGCCATGGCAGCCGCCAGTCGCCTGCAAAACACTCGCCCCATGGGCATAATGCGACACGCAACATTGAGTTTTCTCAACAATGACTGCAACTCCCTCAACTGCACCTTGGAACGTTGAACAACCTCAGCCACCGTCCCCTGAAAGTCTTCAAGCTTATCATTTGGCAAACGGCACTCCATCAAATTGGTATCAATGATGATTCCCAAAAACTCCAACACCGTAGTAGGCCCCTCCGTCTTGCCCTGCGCCAACGGAACCCCAAAGACTTGAAAATATATTGTAATGTGGCTAACAAAATGAGACAGGACCGATCCCCCCGGGGAGGCCTATACCCAAAAAATCGTACAGATAGTGTAAAACGGAACCAAGGCCTGACAAGTCCTACTTGTACAAGGTACATAGGGGTACATTTATGTACAAGGTACATAGGGAGTGATTGTTCGCATCATTCACCGACCCCCCTTTTGGGTGGGAAAAGTGGTGAATAAGCCAGAACTGATTTGGGTTCCTTCTTGGGGACAACCCCCAATGGCGAAACCACCAGGTCCCCCACCGGTGGAACTGAGAATGGGCCAGACATCCTGCCCAACGCCACCTCATTCTGCAGTTTAATAGAAACTATGCCAGGATGAGCATACGTCAAGTTCAGATTAGCCGAAACGGGAGGGACACTGGCCAACGAACTCGAGATTGGAAAAACCCTCCTTAAAACCCAACCACAACGTTCGTGCTGCGACCCTGTTCGGATACCTACTTAGATATGGCACCATTTTTTCCACCTTCACTGGAGTCGTCCCTCTTTCCAGTGTCGGCCAGTTTCTTTTCTTTCTTGAAGCATTTGGACAGGGGGTAGGAACCTCCACAGCCCGAGCACTCGTGACGGAAACAGCAGGATCCCCCGTATCTACAGGCGAACTGCCAGCAGAACCCCATAAGCTTTGTGGCCGATGGTGAAGAGGCTTGGGCACCCCCGGCCCCACCAGGAAAGGGGGGCGGCGTGACCCTAGCTTGTGTCATGAGCTTCATCCACAAGCCAATATCTTTGTGATCCCATCGTAACGAGAGTCTCACAGCCTTCCGCTGCCGAAACTGCTCATCATAGCGTAGCCACACCCCCATAAACCCGCAGAGCTTCGCTGATGGAATCCAAGTAGCAAAACAAAGCCAAACAATTCTCTGGCGCCTTCTCCCCTATCATGCTCGCCAGTATGCTAAAATCTTGAAGCCAGTTGGTGAACGTCCGCGGAATAAGTCTACAGCGACGCTTCTCTTCTTCCTCTTTTTTGCTCTCATCAGGTTTAACCTTGTCCAAGTTAAACTTCTCCAGCGGTAACAGCAAAAAGATCTCCATGTAGTCCCCCTACCAAATCTTCTCCCTAACCTCCGCTTTCAAATGAGACCCCAAGGGGCCCTCATAGCAAACAGACTTCACACCGCGCAGCATTCACCAGCCATATGTCATCCGATGATGACACCCCCAGGGTGGCAACCGTAGCCGTACTCACCTGGGATGACCCCAAAGCCCCAGAGCGGACAGTGGCTGACCTGGTCGCCACAGCAGGTGGCTGTGGAGCCGCCTGCACCATGGACGGCAACAAAGGCGGAGACGCAGTGGGTGACTGCCCATCCCCCACCGCTGTGCAGGCCACGACTGGTGAAACCGCAGGAGCCCGCCACCGATCCCCTTCCCACAAGATCCCTGCAGCCTGAGACCAGAGCCATTAAAAAATGTTGCAGCAACGCATCCCCAGAGCTCGCCGCCCCCTGGCTACTGGACCCACCCCCAGCTCCAGGAGAGGCCATCCTGCTAACCAGAGCCCCCCACCCACCCCCAGCTGCCATGACAGGCCCACCCCCCCGCTTGCACCCCAGGAGAAATACCGAAAGGGACCCCAGGCGCAGACAGACACCACACTCACATGACCAGACAGGTACAGATAAGGACTTACCAGGCTGCCCAGGGAAACCGACCGACCAGCCACACCTCTGGATCCCTGAAGAGGTCCCTGCTGCCGCCACGGAATCCATGTCTGACACCTCACCTTCCGAACGCTGGTCCCCCTGCCCAACAGGTCTATATTGGTCTACGACATAGCTACGACCCAAACTTTGTGTCCTTCTTTGCCCTGGAGGTCATACCTGACCCAGAGAGGGGCGGAAATGTGGATAAAATGATCTTGCAGCGTGAGGCCAGGTGGATATATAACCAACAGGCGACCAATCCGCCTGGCCTCAACACTGCACTTGCATTCAACCCCTTTCTGTGATGCTGTCTTCCCTGCAAAAAAACGTCTATGTGACTAAGTAACAACTGAAATTATGGATGGAACATATATTATATATCTATATCTGCCATCTGATACTATGAGCAGACCTTCACCCATTTTCAGTTGTAGAATACCATTAATACTCACTAGATGCTTATTTTTCATATATGAGAATACCATGAATACTCACTAGATGCTTATTTTCCATATATGACTCATCCTGTAGCAAAGGGTTATGCTATTTATAAACAATTGGAATTACAGGTTTAATCCATTACATACTGATCATATATGCTACCTATATATTACTGCAGGCAGGCTCCTATCCACCTCTAGTGGCACAATATCATTTATGTCCACTAGATGGTGCTATTCCCCAACTATGATATGTTGATTAAAATATAGGCTGATGAAACCAACAAACATCTCCACCCCCTTTCCTTCCCCTTTTTTTTTTTTTCTTCCCCTCTTTTCCCCTACTTCCCTTTTTTCTGCTCTCTTGTGCTTCACCTAAATTATGACGGTCTTGATTAGAAGATTATCTAGGGAATCATGTATAAATGATGTCTATATTATATTCTGTTGCTGTACAAAAGCTCTTGTATTAACTCAAGGTATCCGGTCTATGTTAGACCTATTTATATGCTCTCTGCCATTCTCTGGATTACCTCCGCTGCTTGCTAGCAACGGTTGCCTTTTGTGGTAGGGGGACTCGGACGTCCCTCCTAGGGGGTGGAGCCTTCTTTCCTTTCCGCCCCCAGCTGCCCGTCACGCCATTGGCGCAATACGGGCAATGTACGCGCATCGTTGGGGATAGAACGCGGCTGCGTCCGCTCCCCTGATGCGCGCGCATTCCGACAGGGACGTCCGGACCGGAAGCAATGCCGGAGGTCAATTCTGACCTGATTGCTTCCGGTGGGACCACATCATTCAAAAGATGGAGGCGCCGGTGCTGTCTGCTAGACGCATCCTGCGGCCATCCATCGCAAACGGGCAGACGCCCAATCCTGCAATGAGGAGCTGTTACAGCCCCCCTCCCTCTACTCTCTACGCTTAGGGGTAAGTTTAAATCAATCTGGACGCACTTGTCTCTTTTTTATATTTGGATATGCTTTGTACTGGGGGGCCCCCTACCGTATTTTAAGGGGTTATTCTACAGGGTCCTTGCATTATTAGCATTATAGGCATAGTTATACTGATGCCTATATATATATATTTTTTTTTTTCCTGCAGTTTAAACAATTATATACCCAGTAGACCTTTTTGAAATGGCTCAATATACCTTATGTACAATATACCCCAGTGGGCGTCATATGAAATTTTCTTATGTGTCTGACCATTCATGGTCACTAGCATTTTTTACAATTGATCTTAACTAGTGTGATTCATGGGTTTCCCGTCTTTATTTCAGCACGGGTTATCAGCATATAGTGCCCTGAATGTGTGGTCCAGGCCTCCTACTGGTATTGTTTGTCTGGGATCTGGCACCCAGAGACAGTCCGTATTGGTTGGTTCAGCGGTTGGTGTCCAATGAATGGTGGTTTTAGTCTTATTCCTTGAAATTGTAATAGTAGGTGAGCTATAATTTAAAATAATTGATGTCCGTTAGGATCTGATGTTGTGTATAACCATTGTATAATCTGAGACTGTTTATTATTTACACAGTGTAAATGAATCAATTGCATCGTGTCTAGCCCTGATGAAGCGAAATTTCTTTTGCGAAACATGTTGGCTTTAGTCACGCACGAATTCTGGATTCTACTACTGGATGGTTATATGTTTGTATATGTATTGACAATACTATTTTTTATTATATCTCAATAAACATTGTTAAATTTTATCAAGCTTGTTTGATTCTCACCTACGCAACTCAGTATTTTTCCTTAAAAGTCCCATCTATTTGAGGAGGGGGACTGCCCATTTTTTCCTCCCCCCCCCCCTCCTCTCTATCTCTATACAAGTTATACTATAATCAGGGATGGAAAAACTGTCTGAGTTGTTTTCCTAAATATAGTCCAACCATCTCTCCTTTATTACATATATTCTAATTGGGTGTAGAACCTGTCTTTGATGATATGTCTCACTGCTATTTTATTTTATCTATTTGTGATCCTTGAGCAATTATTTATAATCCCGAACTGCATGGTACCTCTTTCTTCTCCCGATCACGTTAGGTGGGGCCCCTTATTCCCTTTCTTTCCATGTTGATCTGATTTTTCTGGCTCCCAAGTAGAATACCTTAGTCCTGTTTTTAAACAGGGCATTAATTTTCACGATGTCCCAATTTTTAGGAACTAACTGGGACCAATTCTTGGATAACATACAGAGCACATGTACCTCCCACACACAAATAGAGGTCAGTTTAGATGTCTTCTTTCTAAAATTGAAAAGACTTATGGAGAAAAAATCTAACCTGGGCTGGCACATTCGTTTCTTTGACCGATATCTAAGGGACAGAATCTGCCCCCAGGGACTTAGAATCCAGATATTTCCTTCTTTTGAGGTGACTGACTCCAAATTTAAAGAGGAATGGGAACAGAATTTAAACAGCTGTTCCGCAGACCTAATCAAAATGCTGAAAAATGAATACAGCACGGAATTGAGTGACCTGGACAAAGAGATCGAGTCACTGAAAATAAATGGACATCAACTCGCATCGAATATTGATTTCCAAAGAAGAGAAAACGAGTTGATGCAGTACTTGGAAAATTATAATAAAGACATAGTCGTGAAAAAAGAAAATAAATTCTATAAAGATAAACTTGCTTTCTCGGGAGGATATGCCTATCGCTGGCCCAGGGGCCATAACAACAGACAAGGGAGGTACCCCCCGAACAAACAAGAACATGAAAACATCATATAAATCTGACTCGGATGTTTCAGTATCATCATCGTCAGTTTCATCCTATAAACCACCATCTAAAACAACACGGGGGTTACATGGAAGGGGACGATTACCCAAACGAGGAAACAGCCATGAACATCAAAATAATGGAGGGTCAAATAAAAAACGTATGATGTCCCCCCATAAATATCCCCCCAGTAATCCACACTCAGACCAAGTGGAGGGAGCCTCGGGTGCTTCCTTTTCAGGAACCAGTATACCACTACCTATGTTTGAAGACATGGGAGTAGGATCCCAACGGGAGCTGGGTGCCGTACCCAAAACAATCCAAGGTCGTAACTCTAACTTGGGCCCAGCCCCTTTAGGGAATACCCCCAACCCTCCGACTACCCCTATGATACAGCGCACTGGAAAGATGGACCCGTTTGTGATCAAACAGCCAACAATGGGTCGGGATTAGACGTGATTAACCTATCATCATATCAACTCACACCAATTGAACTGGAGGTCCTGAGGCTGGGACTTAGTTTCTGTCCCTCACAACAAGTAGACAAATTCACCCTTGTGAAGGATTTACATATGTTCGCAAGGAACCTCACATATAAATACATATTTGATATCGACAAGGGCAAAACGTTGAATCGAGATGAAGACCCCTATAAGGGATTTAAGGTACAAGATTTTAGGGCACTTAAAACATTAATTCAACTGTTGGACGAAAATGAAGGCTATGGAAACTCGGAAAGTTCCTCTTCTGAAGAAGAAGAAGTAGGTCCAAGTTTACCTTTAAGACCCCTAAAATTTAAAAACAAATCTCAGAAGTTCCCGAACCTTCAGAAATGCCCAGCTGTATGGGCCTTCTTGAAACAAACTATGAAGCAAATAGAAGCCATACAATTTCCAAAACATAACAAAGAATTTGTCATCAGTACAACGGTCGGCTTTGGAAAATCTGATGAGGAGGGATGAATTGGTGATAAAACCATCGGATAAAGGAGGAAATGTGGTGGTGATGAATAAGGATAATTACATCGAAATGTGTTTAAACATACTCAACAACCGTGAATGGTATCAGCAGATCCCACCTCAGAAACTTAATGAAGCAAGATCATGCTACATATCCATTATCGATCAGGCATATTCTCAAGGCCTGATCGATGAAGACACCCGTGAGTTCCTCGAGGTCAAGTGGCCGGTAACACCGACCTTTTACTCACTACCCAAAGTCCATAAGAATCTATCTAAGCCTCCGGGACGCCCAATTGTTTCGGGAATAGGCAGCCATACCGAGACTGCCAGTCAGTTTGTGGATGGCTATTTGCGTCCACACGTTACAAGTTTGCCATCTTATCTTAAAGATACGTTGGAATTACTAAAAATTCTTGAGGGACTCACTGTACCTCCGGGAACGATCTTGGCGGCCATTGACATAGAGGCCCTTTATTCGAGTATACCACACAAGCTAGGTGTGGCAACGATTGCAGAGTTCCTGAAAGAAAGAGACACCAACAGTTGGGAGCTGTGCCAATTTATTACAGTTTTATTGGAACATATTCTTACCAATAATATGTTTCTCTTTAATGGCGTTACCTACCTCCAGGTACAGGGGGTAGTGATGGGGACATCATGTGCCCCATCGTACGCCAACCTGTACCTGGGGGGATGGGAACGCAATCTTTTCTCGAGTGAGGAGGCCGCGATGTACCTACGCCATATCCTCCTGTGGCGGAGGTACATCGACGATGTCCTCCTCATTTGGACGGGGTCAGCTGAGCTACTTAATAGCTTCATGGAACTTCTCTCTCATAACAAATTCAATCTCAAGTTTACCATCCAATTCGATACAACGACTATCTCGTTCTTGGATCTACGACTGGTGCTTAGAGAGGATGGCTCAATTTTTAGTACACTGTACAGAAAGGAGACGGCTGGTAATACTGTTTTGCATTTTGCCAGCTCCCATCCTCGCACATTAATACATAGTATACCTTATAGTCAGTACCTCCGACTACGACGGAACTGCGCTAGAGATGAGGATTTCGAGAGAGAAGCGAGAGCACTATATGATCGATTGCTCAACCGAGGTTACAGTAAAAAAGTCCTCAAGAGGGCCTATCAGCGGGCCAAACAAAACCTACGTGATACTCTCATTTTCAAACACAAAGTACGGGACCCACATCCCACTACAAAACTAATCACAACATTTACAGCACATCAACAGGAAATTCGAAATCTGATCAGTAACAATTGGCACTTTTTGTCTGAGGATCCAGTCATCTCAAAATACGTGGCCAATGTGCCACAAATTACTTACAGGAAATCACGGTCCATTAGAGATGTGCTAGTCCATAGTCACCTGCAACCTTCAATATCATCAGCAGGGGCAAAGGGCGGGAATGGCACCTTCAGATGTGGACATTGCCAATTCTGTCCATGGATAAAAGAAGGGAGTGGGTGTCCCCTCCCAAGAGGAGACTTTCACAAATTGAAAGGATATGCTGATTGCACCACAACGGGCATTGTGTATTTAGCCATGTGCCGTTGTGGTGCATTCTACATAGGTAAAACGAAGCGTCCGTTTGCTAGAAGAATACAGGACCACTTATATTACTTAGACGCAGGGTTACTTTATACCCCCATTTGTAAACATATTGGTCTATGACATAGCTACGACCCCAACTTTGTGTCCTTCTTTGCCCTGGAGGTCATACCTGACCCAGAGAGGGGCGGAAATGTCGATAAAATGATCTTGCAGCGTGAGGCCAGGTGGATATATAACCAACGGGCGACCAGTCTGCCTGGCCTCAACACTGCACTTGCATTCAACCCCTTTCTGTGATGCTGTCTTCCCTGCAAAAAAACGTCTATGTGACTAAGTAACAACTGAAATTATGGATGGAACATATATTATATATCTATATCTGCCATCTGATACTATGAGCAGACCTTCACCCATTTTCAGTTGTAGAATACCATAAATACTCACTAGATGCTTATTTTTCATATATGAGAATACCATGAATACTCACTAGATGCTCTTTTTCCATATATGACTCATCCTGTAGCAAAGGGTTATGCTATTTATAGACAATTGGAATTACAGGTTTAATCCATTACATACTGATCATATATGCTACCTATATATTACTGCAGGCAGGCTCCTATCCACCTCTAGTGGCACAATATCATTTATGTCCACTAGATGGTGCTATTCCCCAACTATGATATGTTGATTAAAATATAGGCTGATGAAACCAACAAACATCTCCACCCCCTTTCCTTCCCCTTTTTTTTTTTTTCTTCCCCTCTTTTCCCCTACTTCCCTTTTTTCTGCTCTCTTGTGCTTCACCTAAATTATGACGGTCTTGATTAGAAGATTATCTAGGGAATCATGTATAAATGATGTCTATATTATATTCTGTTGCTGTACAAAAGCTCTTGTATTAACTCAAGGTATCCGGTCTATGTTAGACCTATTTATATGCTCTCTGCCATTCTCTGGATTACCTCCGCTGCTTGCTAGCAACGGTTGCCTTTTGTGGTAGGGGGACTCGGACGTCCCTGCCTAGGGGGTGGAGCCTTCTTTCCTTTCCGCCCCCAGCTGCCCGTCACGCCATTGGCGCAATACGGGCAATGTACGTGCATCGTTGGGCATAGAACGCGGCTGCGTCCGCTCCCCTGATGCGCGCGCATTCCGACAGGGACGTCCGGACCGGAAGCAATGCCGGAGGTCAATTCTGACCTGATTGCTTCCGGTGGGACCACATCATTCAAAAGATGGAGGCGCCGGTGCTGTCTGCTAGACGCATCCTGCGGCCATCCATCGCAAACGGGCGGACGCCCAATCCTGCAATGAGGAGCTGTTACAGCCCCCCTCCCTCTACTCTCTACGCTTAGGGGTAAGTTTAAATCAATCTGGACGCACTTGTCTCTTTTTTATATTTGGATATGCCTTGTACTGGGGGGCCCCCTACCGTATCTTAAGGGGTTATTCTACAGGGTCCTTGCATTATTAGCATTATAGGCATAGTTATACCGATGCCTATATATATATTTTTTTTTTTTTTTTTCCTGCAGTTTAAACAATTATATACCCAGTAGACCTTTTTGAAATGGTTTAATATACCTTATGTACAATATAACCCAGTGGGCGTCATATGAAATTTTCTTATGTGTCTGACCATTCATGGTCACTAGCATTTTTTACAATTGATCTTAACTAGTGTGATTCATGGGTTTCCCGACTTTATTTAAGCACGGGTTATCAGCATATAGTGCCCTGAATGTGTGGTCCAGGCCTCCTACTGGTATTGTTTGTCTGGGATCTGGCACCCAGAGACAGTCCGTATTGGTTGGTTCAGCGGTTGGTGTCCAATGAATGGTGGTTTTAGTCTTATTCCTTGAAATTGTAATAGTAGGTGAGCTATAATTTAAAATAATTGATGTCCGTTAGGATCTGATGTTGTGTATAACCATTGTATAATCTGAGACTGTTTATTATTTACACAGTGTAAATGAATCAATTGCATCGTGTCTAGCCCTGATAAAGCGAAATTTCTTTTGCGAAACATGTTGGCTTTAGTCACGCACGAATTCTGGATTCTACTACTGGATGGTTATATGTTTGTATATGTATTGACAATACTATTTTTTATTATATCTCAATAAACATTGTTAAATTTTATCAAGCTTGTTTGATTCTCACCTACGCAACTCAGTATTTTTCCTTAAAAGTCCCATCTATTTGAGGAGGGGGACTGCCCATTTTTTCCTTTCCTCCCCCCCTCCCCCCCCCTCCTCTCTATCTCTATACAAGGGACGCTGACCGGGTAGGGGGGACCGGGCGCCCGTGAGTGACCTCATCAGCCGGCGCCCGGCGGACCATGCAGCTCCCTGTGTCCTGACTCCTTCGCCGAGCCCTCTGCTGGCCTGCAGATGCCGCTCCGAGACCATTGCCGTCACCCGAGGTACCTCCACTTCTCCCAGCAATGGCTACGGCCGTCCTGAGGGAGGGGCCTGCGCCAGTACCCGCAGATCGTCCACGCCGCAAGCAGGGGAAGGCCCCGCACAGCTTGCCACCGAATCCTGAGTCAGGGCTGATGGAGGCCTGGAGGGGGATGTAGAGGGGACCCTCTGGGCCGGGTCCCACCAATACCGAGGATTCCTCGGAGGGTCCGATATCGGGCTCCCTGTGTGGCGGCTCACCCTGGGGGTCACATTGGGGCTAAATCGCGCAGGAGGCTGAGACCTCCTCGGATGTGGCGAAGCAGGGGCATAAGTAGCAGGTCCCTGCCCTGACCCCTTAAGCACAGCAGACAGCTGAGAATTCAGCCACTGCGGGCCATTAGCCAGGGCAGCCGAGCGCAGCTGCCCCAGGAGTCTGTCCAGATTCTCCATACTGTGTGCAGCACAAAAAGAAAAAACTTTCTGTGCCGTTACCTCTTCTCCTGCTGCCCCCACAATGATAATACTCCCCCGCCCCCTGAGGATAACCCAGTACCCAGGCCGCACCCCCTTACCCTTCCATTGCCTGTGATAGCCACCCCCCAACCTGCACATTAGCAGGAACTGACCAGTGCAACCTGCCCAGCGACCCCCCAGTCATGTGGGCCCTGCACCTAGGTTCCCTTTGCTCCGGGACTGTTCTTTTAAAAAAAAATAGTTCTTTTTAAAATAAAAATAAAACATACACCAAAAAATTACATTACTGGCACCCCTCCAACCACCACTAAGGTGATTGCTAAGTTTTTTGGCCTTTTGGTCAAGAATCAGAAATCTATTATTAAAATATAAACAAACACTCTAGTAGTCACTTTACAAAAACTCATAAGGAATTTTCAGTTCAATTGGTGTTAAGATTTACTGTATTACTGTATACAGTATATGTAAATCCAACCAACAACCCTAATTTGTTCCACTTTGTTTTTTTAAATATGCTATTGAAAGTATTTTATTATATGTTTGGTAAACAGTTGAGCCTGCCATAAATCCAGTGCTGTACTGCATGCTATGCACTCTGCTGAGAATGGAAGCAACACTGGTGGATTGGGTTGATATCCCACTGGAAGTATTTTTGGCACTGACATCACTCAACAGGGCCAGTGGCACTGGTGCAGCAGATGATGGAACCTTCTGTTTCTCACAGGTAAGCAGTGCCACTGCATTTTACCACTGATCACCAATGTACCCTATGTCGGAAGGATCACTATGGCACCCTGTGAAAAATTGTATCATGTGATTATAGTATGTCCCTAGTACAAGCTTACAAAGTAGTAAAGTGATAAAATGAGAAGAGAAATGAAAATACCTGGTAATCCAAAAATATAAAGAATTATTAGAAGGTTCCCCACTGTAAAAGCTATAATATGGTTAGCAAGGAGGACATCCAGCTGTGTCTTCCCTTTCCTCCTACAGGATTAGGTATGGTAATACTTGCAGTATCCACTTCTAGTGGTTAATCTGCACTGTACATGTACACTTTTTTTCCTTATGTTGTACCAGTTATTTTACCTTTTCCATTTCTAGTAAATAAGCATCAATGAAATCGCGAATATAATTGGGGTTATAGCTTTTCCTGTGTTCTGAAATGATTTCCTTTAAGAATGCCATTGCATTGTGATCTGGTTTAAGAACATAGTCAGCAAGCCATGGAATATTCAACAGCCAAGGAATTTCATTTGTAACCTAAAAAAGAAAATCAAATAAGTTTTTTTTGCTTTAAAATTAATGATAAAATAAAATTATTCTACAAACCTGTTCTTGTTTAATATTTGACTCATGGAAGCAATCATAGCATTTGGAGTCTTTTTTTTTTTTAGGGCATTTGGACTTTAGTCTCTTGTTTATTGTAATTATCTAGCAAGCTGACTTCTTCCAGGTTAGTGATTCACCAAGTTGTGAATAAAGAACAAATATAACACCCAGGAGCTTAGAAAATTGGTAATGGCAGCTCTCCTATTTCTAACCTAATAGGTCAGAGGTAACATCAACTCCTGTAGGGAAGAAGGTGTGCATTGCATTCCACTTTTGAGGGTAGACCCACTAACCAAAGCATAAAGGGATTACTCTGTATGGCGTGATAACATCTTGCACCATGAAGGCTATGTTGATAAAGGCAACATAAAGGAACCTCTCCTTCCTGTACACACTATGCTACTGGATGGGTGAATATGTCACCATTGCTGCTACTAATGGCTGACGGAAAGTGAACACTTGAACCCTATTTGTAGACTAATGCCCCGTACACACGGTCGGATTTTCCGACGGAAAATGTGTGATAGGACCTTGTTGTCGGAAATTCCGACCGTGTGTAGGCTCCATCACACATTTTCCATCGGATTTTCCGACACACAAAGTTTGAAAGCAGGCTATAAAATTTTCCGACAACAAAATCCGTTGTTGGAATTTCCGATCGTGTGTACACAAATCCGATGCACAAAGTGCCACGCATGCTCAGAATAAATAAAGAGATGAAAGCTATTGGCTACTACCCCGCTTAGAGTCCCGACATACGTGTTTTATGTCACCGCGTTCAGAACGATCGGATTTTCCGACAACTTTGTGTGACCATGTGTATGCAAGACAAGTTTGAGCCAACATCCGTCTGAAAAAATCCTAGGATTTTGTTGTCGGAATGTCCGATCAATGTCCGACCGTGTGTACGGGGCATAAGTGCCAGTACTATCTTAGGCGGCAGTTGGGTGTTGTATTGTGAGAGCATACATAAAAATAGGGTCTGTCAAGGAGACTTGAATCTAATCTTTACCCTTTAAAGGGTTGGATTGAAGATGGGAGGCTGTCGGTGGCCCTTGAGGGTGCCCTCTAGTCTGGTGGGAGGTGACCTCGGGTGCTGGAGGGACACTGTACAACACACGAAGGATATCCTTTCTGGAAGAACGTGAGCAAGTGTGAGGACAGCAGGAGGAGGTCAACATGTTCAGGAGTTCTCCAGTAGGGATGAGCCGAACACCCCCCAGTTCGGTTCGCAGCAGAACATGCGAACAGGTAAAAAATGTGTTCAAACACTGAAACACTGTTAAAGTCTATGGGACACGAATGTGAAAAATCAAAAGTGCTAATTTTAAGGGTTAATATGCAAGTTATTGTCATAAAAAGTGTTTGGGGACCTGGGTCCTGCTACAGCAGTAGTGTCACTAGGAGGGGCCAGAGGGGGCCATGCCCCCCAACATTATACTTGCCCTCCTATGTGCCCCCCCAACTAAAAAAATAGACGCAGGGAACATGTATGGACTGAGCCGCTATGTTGCTGGCTCCAGCTCCACCTCCTGAGTCTACTCCCGGCCACTGGTGACGTCAGAGCCAGCATTGATGTTTCTCTCTCCCCTCCTTCCTCTCTCGCACTAAATGATACACAGCTGATTTGCTCCTTCTCCCCCCTCTCCTCTCCTGTGTGTGTACCACGGGAAGTGTGAGCTTGTTAGCTTCACACTTGACTTCCCTGTAGCACACACAGGAGAGGGGAGGGGGAGAAGGAGCAGATCAGCTGTGTATCATTCAGTGCAAGAGAGACATCAATGCCGGCTCCCGGGCTCTGAGCTGTTCCATGAGAGAGATGCTCTCAGCTCAGAGCCATGCTGGAAGGCAGACTGCATTCAGCGCTGACAGGAAGCACTAATGGGGTCTGCTGCTACCAGTGACACTCCTGCCCCTCAGCCCGCCCCTGCGTGTCCAGAGATCACAGAACACCAGTTGCAGGGCTAGAGGATCACATTCATGTGACCTGTGCAGCACAAGGAGGGAGGGACCCTGGAAGCACCTGATCAGTATTATCCACCCATGCTGTGCTTGTGCTACAACCCCTCCCACTTCCCCTGCTGTCTTGATTTCAGGCAGCTCCAGGAGGAGGAAGCCAGACCCCTCAGCTTTCTAACTCCCATGTGAGTCTCTTTTTATGTATACTTTAATGAGGTGAGAAGAAGGTTGTGTAGCAGGCAGCTTGCTGAGTGATAGGTGTGTGGTTTAGTGCAGGCAGTGCTCTCCAGAGGGGGATGGGACAAGGGGAAAACATACTCTTATAAGTTATATATGTTGTAATTATCAGGCTGTTAGATCCTCAGCATCAGAAGACAGACCTCATACATTGATTTATATTAGCAAAAATCATGTTTATTATAGAGACTTCTGTGATAGGGAGAAAAGAATCCATGAGATCTGTGTTCTGTCCTTTCCTGTCTCTGCCAGCTCCATCTTTAACCCTTTTGGCTCCTGCACACTAGTTTTGCCTTCTGAAGAGCAATCAACATTTAGATTGCTCTTTAGAAAACATTAGGCAGGTGGTGAGAAGGTGTTGTATCACCTCCTCCCCGCCTGCTTTATCTCCTTGAACCCCACACTAGTACACCACAACTGTGCATTGCAGAGCAGCCCTATTCACTTGAATGGGTTGTGTTCAGTGGTTGGTAGCACCTGCCAAAAGCCAAAGGTTCCTACCATGACATAAAACGTCAAGACTACAGCATGTGTACACCTCCAGCTTCTGCCTATGCAGCTAAAAGGTTAGCAGTTGGGGTGGTAAAAATGTGGCTCAGTTGAAGTATTTTACAGCCCCCTAACTTCTAGTGCAAATGAGCCCTAACATTGCTGGTGTGGTGTCACAATCAATCTCAATATAAGTAAAGTGAACATTCCCTCTCCCTCCTCATGTTACCATAAAGGTTTTTTCTTACTAATCTGATAAATATATATGCCACCAATGTAAGGGCTCATTTACATTTGCAGTAAGGGGGCAAAAAAGTAGGAATTTGAGCCATGGTTTTATTGTCACCTGAACCACTGTACATGATCCCTGCAGAGCCTGGACCAGCTCTGTGACATCAGTCGACAGCAGGTTTTTGCGGAGGGGCAGAGCTGAAACAGTGATATGCAGAGTGGGGAGCACTTTGTGGATTGTCTGTGGTGTAAGCTTATTACTGGTTGGAAGCCTCTGTGGAGGCTCTCAAAATTTAAAGTTAGGACTACAGAAAATGGGGTGCCTTGATGGGGCTCTGTAGCTTAGGCATGTATTTGCAAATGTATGCTGACTAAACCCCTGTTTTATAACACACGCTATTGGACAGAATAATTTATTTGGTTAGCAGGCTGGTCAGTAAGTTGACCTGAGAATGTCTTTGGTTTTGTTTTGCATGTGTTGCCCTTCCATGTGCTCCTTGCTGCAAAGGCCAGTTATAGGTGAGGGCAGTGGCCATTTGTTTGTACTGAAATTTGAAAGTACAATACTTGAACGTTCAAATTTTTTTTAATTTTATTCTTGAAATACATGGGTATAGGTATAGAATTGTGTTTTTTAGTTAGCCCCCTTACTTTTGTCCCTGTCCCCCCATGTGCCCCCCCCCCTAAATATGAAAGTTGTGCCCCAGGGGACATCAATGCAAAAAAAGTTTTTAAAATAGCCGTTTTTTCGGGAGCAGTGATTTTAATAATGCTTAAAGTGAAACAATAAAAGTTAAATATTCCTTTAAATTTCGTACCTGGGGGTGTCTATAGTATGCCTGTAAAGTGGCGCATTTTTCCCGTGTTTGGAACAGTCCCTGCACAAAATGACATTTCTAAAGGAAAAAAAAATAATTTAAAACTACTATAATGAATTGTCTATGGGAGAAATCCAAAGTGCTAATTTTAAAGGCTTATACTGTATGCATGGTATTTTCATAAAGTGTTTGGGGACCTAGGTCCTGCCCCCAGGGGACATGTATCAATGCAAAAAAAAAAAAAAAACGGACGTTTTTTTCGGGAGCAGTGATTTTAATAATGCTTAAAGTGAAACATTTGTTTAAATTTCATACCTGGGGGGTGTCTATAGTATGCCTGTAAAGTGGTGCTTTTTTCCCGTGTTTAGAACAGTCCCTGCACAAAATGACATTTCTAAAGGAAAGAAAAATTCATTCAAAACTACTAGCGGCTATAATGAATTGTCTGGTCCCAGCAATACAGAAAAAAGTCATTGAAAAAAAAAGGCATGGTATCCCCCCCAGTCCATTACCAGGCCCTTTTGGTTTGGGAACCCCAAACCAAAATAAAAAAAAAATTGTGTGGGGGTCCCCCCAAATTCCATACCAGGCCCTTTAGGTCTGGTATGGATATTAAGGGGAACCCTGCGCCAAATTTTTTCAAAAAAATGGCATAGGGGTCCCCCTCAAAATCCATACCAGACCTATGGTCTGGTATGGATTTTGAGGGGAACCCCATGCCAAAATTTTAAAAAAATGGTGTGGGGTTCCCCCAAAAATCCATACCAGACCCTTATCCGAGCACGCAACCTGGCAGGCCACAGAAAAAGAGGGGGGACGAGAGAGCACCCCCCTCCTGAACCGTACCAAGCCACATGCCCTCAACATTGGGAGGGTGCTTTGGCATAGCCCCCAAAACACCTTGTCCCCATGTTGATGGGGACAAGGGCCTCATCCCCCTTGCCCGGTGGTTGTGGGGGTCTACGGGCGGGGGGGCTTATCGGAATCTGGAAGCCCCCTTTAACAAGGGGACCCCCAGATCCCGGCCCTCCCCCCCTATGTGAAATGGTAAGGGTACCCCTACCATTTCACAAAAAAAGTGTCAAAAATGTTAAAAATGACAAGACACAGTTTTTGACAATTCCTTTATTTAAATGCTTCTTCTTTCTTCTAGCTTCTATCTTCCTTCGGTTTCTTCCTCCATCTTCTTGTTCTTCTGGTTTTTCTTCCGGTGCTCTCGTCCGGCATCTTCCTCCGTGGCGCCGGCGTCTTCTTCCTTTCTTCTTCTTGGGCCACTCAGCATCCACCATGATGGGAGGCTCCAGCTGTGTGACGCTTCTCCTCTTCTGAAGGTTCTTAAATAACGAAGGGTGGGGCCACCCGGTGACCCCGCCCCCTCTGGACGCACGGGGACTTGACGGGGACTTCCCTGTGGCATTCCCCGTGACGTCAGAGGGGGGCGGACAGGGAAATCACCGTGCGTCAGAGGGGGCGGGGTCTAACGCGTTCTCGCAGATGACAGTTCTTATATAACTGAGGGCGGGGCCACGGTGACGTACCCGGATGACCCTGCCCCCCTCTGATGCACAGGGACTTCCCCATGGCTTTCCTGGGGCGTCAAAGGGGGGCCCCTGCGAGTGGGGGCCCCCTGTTACCATTTCAAACAGGGGGGGCCGGGATCTGGGGGTCTCCTTGTTAAAGGGGGTTTCCAGATTCCGATAAGCCCCCCTCCTGTAGACCCCCACAACCACCGGGCAGGGGTTGTGGGAATAAGGCCCTTGTTGACAAGGTGCTTTGGGGGCTCCCCTTAAAATTCCCCTTAAAATTCAGGTCTGGTTTGGATTTTGAGGGGGACCCCTACACCATTTTTTTTTTAAGATTGGCGCAGGGTTCCCCTTTCAGGCCTGGTATGGAATTTGGGGGGACCCCCACGATATTTTTTTTTTTTTTTTTTAATTTTGGCTTGGGGTTCCCCTTAATATTCATACCAGACCCAAAAGGCCTGGTAATGGACTGGGGGGGGATCCCATGCCTCTTTTTTCAATGACTTTTATCTGCATTGTCGAGACCCGACAATTCATTATAGCCGCTAATAGTTTTAAATGACTTTTTTCCTTTAGAAATGTCATTTTGTGCAGGGACTGTTCTAAACACGGGAAAAATGCGCCACTTTACAGGCATACTATAGACACCCTCCAGGTACGAAATTTAAAGTAATATATCACTTTTATTGTTTCACTTTAAGCATTATTAAAATCACTGCTCCCAAAAAAAAGGCAGTTTTTAAAACTTTTTTTTGCATTGATCCATGTCCCCTGGGGCAGGACCCAGGTCCCCAAACACTTTTTATGACAATACCATGCATATAAGCCTTTAAAATTAGCACTTTTGATTTCTCCCATAGACTTTTAAAGGGTGTTCCGCGGCTTTCGAATTTGCTGAACACCCCAAATTGTTCGCTATTCGGCGAACAGGCAAAAACCCAATGTTGGGGCTCATCCCTATTCTTCAGGAGAAGTCAGCCGTATGGGCTTGTGAGTATGCAGCCTGGGAGGACTGTGGGAACAGTGTCAGTCTAGGAGGGCTAGTGAAAGGGGCAGCAGCAGCCAGGCGGGCTGGCAGTGCCGAAGAGGTGGTGCTGGGATCCGTACTCATAGGGATGTAAGCTGGACACTGGAATTTGCTACACAACCAAAGGGGCCCAGGGTCCCTACTTGTAAAGGGCTCTTGCTTTGATCTGAGTGCTTTGCCAGATTTACTAAAAGTTTCCCAGCTGAGTCTGTGTTCATTTTGCAAGCATTTTGGGTTCCTAGTAGATGATAGGCTCAGCAATGGCATGCAATGCCAAGCTGCTGCTAACAGAGCAAACAGAATATTGGCATGCATTAACCACTTGACAACTGGGCACTTAAACCCCCTTCCTAACCAGACCAATTTTCAGCTTTTGGTGCTCTCACATTTTGAATGACAATTACTCAGTCATGCAACACTGTATCTTTATGAAATTTTTGTCCTTTTTTTCACACAAATAGAGCTTTCTTTTGGTGGTATTTAATCACTGCTGGGTTCTTTATTTTTTGCGCCGTAAAAGAAAAAAGACCGAAAAATCTGTAAAAAAAATACATTTTTCTTGATTTCTGTTATAATATTTTGCAAATTAGTAATTTTTCTTCATATATTTTGGCCAAAATTTATACCGCTACATATCTTTGGTAAAAATAACCCAAATCGGTGGATATTATTTGGTCTTTTTGAAAGTTATAGAGTCCAAAAGCTATGGTGCGAATATCTGAAAATTGATCACACCTGAAGTCCTGACGGCCTATCTCATTTCTTGAGACCCTAACATGCCAGAAAAGTACAAATACCCCCCAAATGACCCCTTTTTGGAAAGAAGACATTCCAAGGTATTTAGAAAGATGCATGGTGATTTTTTTGAAGTTGTCATTTTTTCCCACAATTCTTTGCAAAATCAAGGTTTTTTTTTTACTTTTTTTTTTTCCACAAAATTGTCATATTAGCAGGTTATTTCTCACAGACCGCATATGCATACCACAAATTACACCACAAAACACATTCTGCTATTACTCCCGAGTATGGTGATACCACATGTGTGAGACTTTTACACAGCGTGGCCACATACAGAGGCCCAACATGCAGGGGAGCACCTTCAGGCGTTCTGGAGCACCCAGGCCAATTCTGACATTTCTCTCCTACATGTAAAAATCATCATTTATTAGCTAGAAAATTACTTAGAACCCCAAAACATTATATATGTTTTTTTAGCAAAGACCCTAGAGAATACAATGGTGGTCATTGCAACTTTTTATCTCGCACGGTATTTGCGCAGCAATTTTTTTAACGCGTTTTTTTTGGAAAAAAAACTGTTTTGTGCTTTACAAAAACCAAAACTGTAAAGTTAGCCCAATGTTTTTGCATAATGTGAAAGATGAAGTTACGCCGAGTAAATAGATACCCAACATGTCACCCTTCAAAATTGCACGCGCTTGTGGAATGGCGCCAAACTTTGCTACTCAAAAATCCCCATAGGCGACGCTTTAAAATTTTTTACTGGTTACATGTTTTAAGTTACAGAGGAGGTCTAGGGCCAAAATTATTGCTCTCGCTCTACCGATCGCAGCGATACCTCACATGTGTGGTTTGAACACCGTTTTCATATGTGGGCGGGACTTACGTATGCGTTCGCTTCTGCATGCGAGCACACAGGGACAGGGGCGCTTTAAAAATTTTTTTTTTTTTTTTTTTTTTTTTATTGTTCATTTTACTTTATTTATTTTAGTTTGATGCTTTTTTCTAAAAAAAAAAAAATTTTGACCACTTTTATTCCTATTACAAGGAATATAAACATCCTTGTAATAGGAATATGGCATGACAGGTCCTCTTTACAGTGAGATATGGGGTCAATAAGACCCCACATCTCACCTCTAGGCTGGGAAGCCTGAAATTAAAAAAAAAAAAAAAAAAAAAAAAGATCCTGGCTTCGATCGTAGCGGTGAGTCGGTAGAAGCACCGCAAGGCGGCGGGAAGGGGGGACGTCCCCTCTCGCCTCCCGTAAGAACGATCAAGCAGTGGAACAGCTGCTATGATCATTCTCATGGTGTAGGGAATCGCCGGCTGAAAAAGCTGATATCTGAATGATGCCTGTAGCTGCAACCATCATTCAGATATCTCCGCACAAAGTCAAGGACGTTGTATGACGGCCGGCGGGCGGGAAGTGGTTAAAACGCTTTTTTTTTTTTTTTTTAACACAAAGTTGTCCATTTATACAATATTTCTACCACATAACATGTACATGCCAAAAATGACACCCCAAAATAGATTCTCCTGCTCCTCCTGAGTACGGCGATACCCCATGTGTGAGACTTCCACAGCCTGGCCACATACAGAGGGCGAGTACAGCTCAGCATGGCTCAGCATGGCGGGGTATGGCGGGGTATGGCGGAGTATGGCGGGGTATGGCGGAGTATGGCAGGGTATGGCGGGGTATGGCGGGGTATGGCGGGGTATGGCGGAGTATGGCGGGGGCATGGCGGAGTATGGCGGGGGCATGGCAGAGTATGGCGGGGGCATGGCAGAGTATGGCGGGGGCATGGCAGAATATGGCGGGGGCATTGCAGAGTATTGCGGGGGCATTGCAGAGTATTGTGGGGGCATTGCAGAGTATTGTGGGGGCATTGCAGAGTATTGCACAGCATTGCAGAGTATTGTGGGGGCATTGCAGAGTATTGCAGAGTATTGTGGGGGCATTGCAGAGTATTGCACAGCATTGCAGAGTATTGTGGGGGCATTGCAGAGTATTGCACAGCATTGCAGAGTATTGTGGGGGCATTGCAGAGTATTGCACAGCATTGCAGAGTATTGTGGGGGTATTGCAGAGTATTGCAGAGTATTGTGGGGGTATTGCAGAGTATTGCACAGCATTGCAGAGTATTGTGGGGGCATTGCAGAGTATTGCACAGCATTGCAGAGTATTGTGGGGGTATTGCAGAGTATTGTGGGGGTATTGCAGAGTATTGTGGGGGTATTGCAGAGTATTGCACAGCATTAGTAGTGAGGGATGGCTGAGCATGGATGGATGGATGTCTCTGTGCAGCGCTGTGGGCACTACACATACAGCCCACAGCGCTGCAGACATCCATCCATCCCCCTCCCCGCTCACTGTGTACCGATCGGTACACAGGAGGGGAGGAGAGGAACCGGCGTCATCAGATGACGCCGGTCTGTTTACATGTGATCGCGCCATCATTTGACGGCTCGATCACATGGTAAACGGCCGCGATCAGCGGCCATTTGCCGGGTCACGGATGTGTTCGGGTGCGCGCCCCAGGGGGCGCGCGAGAGGGGAATTCTGGGAGGACGTCATAGTACGTCCACCCAGAGTTATCCAACCGCCCTGCAGCCGTCATTCGGCTATGGGCCGGTTGGTAACTGGTTAAAAAGGGGATCAACTCCAGAGATAAAGCGATAATACTCCCACTCTACAAGACTCTGGTCCGGCCTCACCTGGAGTATGCTGTCCAGTTCTGGGGACCAGTCCTCAGGAAGGATGTGCTGAAAATGGAGCGAGTACAGAAAAGGGCAACAAAGCTAATAAAGGGACTAGAGGATATTAGTTATGAAGAAAGCACTGAACTTATTCTCTCTGGAGAAGAGACGCTTGAGAGGGGATATGATTTTAACTTACAAATACCATACTGGTAACCCCACAATAGTGATAAAATTTTTCCGTGGAAGGGAGTTTAATAAGACACGTGGCCACTCGTTAATTCACTTCCACAGGCAGTGGTTTCAGCGGGGAGCATCGATAGTTTCAAAAAACTATTAGATAAGCACCTGAATGACCACAACATACAAGGATATACAATGTAATACTGACATATAATCACACAAATAGGTTGGACTTGATAGACTTGTGTCTTTTTTTCAACCTCACCTACTATGTAACTATGTAAGTGAAGTGCTGGAGGAAGAGGAAGGAGTGTATATACAGTGACTTGAAAAAGTATTCATACCCCTTGACATTTTCCACATTTTGTCTTGTTACAACTAAACACGTAAATGTATTTTATTGGGATTTTATGTGATAGACTAACTCAGAGTGGCACATATATGTGAAGTGGAAGGAAAATGATAAATGGTTTTCAACATTTTTTACAAATAAATATCTGAAAAGTGTGGCATGCATTTGTATTCAGCCCTTCTGAGTCAATACTTTGTAGAACCACTTTTCACTGCAATTACAGCTGCAAGCATTTTTGGGTATGTCTCTACCAGCTTTGCACAACTAGAGAGTGAAATTTTTGCCCATTCTTCTTTGCAAAATAGCTCAAGCTCTATCAGATTGGACAGAGAGCCTCTGTGAACAGCAATTTTCAAGTCTTGCCACAGCTTCTCAATTGGATTGAGGTCTGGACCTTGACTGGGCCATTCTAACACATGAATATGCTTTGATATAAACCATTCCATTGTAGCTCTGGCTGTATGTTTAGGGTCGTTGTCCTGCTGAAAGGTGAGCCCTTGCCCCAGTCTCAAGTCTTTTGAGACTCTAACAGGTTTTCTGCTAATGCCGCGTACACACGACCGGTTCTGCCATCGGAATACATTCCGAAGGTTTCTCTGACAGAACTCCGACGGAATTCCGCTCAAGCGGTCTTGCATACACACAGTCACACCAAAGTCTGATGTCCAGAACGCGGTGACGTACAACACATACGACAGGACTAGAAAAAGGAAGTTCAATAGCCAGTAGCCAATAGCTTCAGTCTCGTACTTGCTTCAGAGCATGCGTCGTTTTTGGTCCGTCGGAACAGCATAAAGATGAGCGGTTTTCCCAATAGGAATTGGTTCCGTCGAAAATATTTAGAACATGTTCCATTTCTAGGTCCGTCAGAATTTTCGAAAAAAAAAGCTTGATAAAGCATTCACACGATCAGAATAGACGATGAAAAGCTTCCGTTGGACTTTTTCTGTCGGACATTCCACTCGTGTGTACGCGGCTTAAGATTGCCCTGTAATTGTCTCCATTCATCTTCCCATCAACTCTGACCAGCTTCCCTCTCCCTGCTGAAGAAAAGCATTCCAACAACATAATGCTGCAACCACCATGTTTCACGGTGGGGATGGTGTGTTCAGGGTGATGTGCAGTTTTCCGCCACACATAGCATTTTGCTTTTAGGCCAAAAAGTTAAATTTTGGTCTTATCTGACCAGAGCACCTTCTTCCACACATTTACTGTGTCCCCCACATGGCTTCTTATAAATGGAAAACGGGACTTCTTATGGCTTTTCTCAACAATGGCTTTCTTCTTGCCACTCTTCCATAAATGGCAGATTTGTGGAGTGCACAACTAATAGTTGACCTGTGGACAGATTCTCCCACCTGACCTGTGGATCTCTGCAGCTCCTCCAGAGCTACCATGGGTCTCTTGGATGCTTCTCTGATTAATGCTCTCCTTGACCGGCCTGTCATTTTAGGTGGATGGCCATGTCTTGGTAGGTTTGCAGCTGTGCCATACTCTTTTGATTTTTGGATGATGGATTGAACAGTGCTCTGTTAGATGTTCAAAGCTGGGGATGTTTTTTTATAACCTAACCCTGCTTTAATCTTCTTCATAAATTTATCCTTGACCTGTCTGGTGTGTTCCTTGAGCTTCATGATGCTGTTTGTTCTCTAAGGTTCTCTAACAAAGCTCTGAGGACTTCACAGAACAGCTGTATTTATACTGAGATTAAATTACACACAAGTGGACTCTATTTACTAATCAGGTGACTTCTGAAGGCAATTGGTTTCACTGGAATTTAGTTAGGGGTACCAGAGTAAAGGGGGCTGAATACAAATGCACGCCACACTTTTCACATATTTATTTGTAAAAAAGTTTGAAAACCATTTATCATTTTCCTTCCTCTTCACAATTATGTGCCACTTTGTGTTGGTCTATCATATAAAATCCCAATAAAATACATTTACGTTTTTGGCTGAAACATGACAAAATGTGGAAAATTTCAAGGGGTATGAATACTTTTTCAAAGGACTGTAGCTATATATAGGACAATTTGTCCCTGAAGAGTTTTATGAAGTCAAGTGGGCATCCCATAATACCTCTACTCCCCATCCAAGTTTTATCCCCTCAAAAAAACACAAAAAAAAACCCACAAAGCGCTGGACTGTTTACTGACTCAAGTGTGTCTGTAAAAATTAGGTGTGCTTGGCTGTGCAGGTTGGGGGATCCCATTCTTCCTGCGGCTCCTACGTGGGGTGCGCTACACCTGTGTGGTAGCATAAAACCTTTTGAATATGAACTTTAAAGGCCAGGTCTACGTATTGCAAGAGGAAAATTAAATGCACCCATATTTGCATTTTATTATTTTTTGCATATAAGCCTGCAACGCATTGCAAATGGAATCAGTGAATTGCTGGTGCAGTGCACAGGCCCCTGCAGACTCTTTCTCCAGGGTTGGTATGGACCTTCATCTGTGGAGGTAGACTGCAAATGTGGTGATCACTGCACTTGTTTTCTATTGCCAACTACAAATCCCTATGTCGTATTGGCACATGGAACTTGTAGTTTATTTATTCACAGATCTCTGTGAATGAATGATGCAGTGGTGGCAGGAGAGCATTACACAGCTGTGCCAAATTCAAAAGTGACATGAGCCACCAGGGAGAAGAACCCCTGTGATCCTGCCAGAGGGGGAAGGGGGGCAGCTTGATACCATGTTATATGTTACGTCCTAAATATCGAAAGGTAAAGTTAGCCTTTTAACATTAGAATAAATATGAGGTAGCAGTATTCAGGAACTTACTTAACCCCCTCTCGCCCAGCCCTGGCATCCCTTCAACAGGGTCTTTATGCCGGTCAGGAAGGATCAGCTGATCGATCTAGGATTAATATATAATACCTGAGCCAGAAATCCAGAATCAGACTCTAAGGCTGCATCCAGAAGATGTAGAAGTTTTTGAAATTTTGCATCATCATATTCAAATCGATCCCCAAATGTTATGGAACAGATGACATTGCTAACTGCATTGTCAATGAGATAATGAGGATCAAATAGCTGACCTGAGAAACAAATAACATAGGGCAACATTAAATATATGTTATAGTAAAAATATAGTATAAAGTCATATGCATTAAAATATACTGCAGTGGAAAGTAGCATATCACATGTGTACATATTAAGCAACATGGCGTGCACTGGGTTCAAGATCCAGAACAGTGGGCAAACTATCTACCTACTTCCTAGTCAGTTCACATAGGATATATCCAGTGGCAGGAATTTTATGTTTATGGCAGTCACCAGCCACAATTGGGATGGTTTGCACAGGTTGCAAAGGCACAGGCTTCAAAAAGTGAAAAAGTTTTAGACATGACAGATTCCAATATTTCAAATATGACAGATGTAAGGAATGTCAGACACAGTGAGATCAATATCAAATGGGCAAATGCTATAACAGAGGAATTAACCAAGATGTGGTTGTAGATAAACCTAAAGTCAAAGCCAGGAAGTACCAAAGGAGCAATGTGAGTCATGGTCAGAAGTAGGGATGAGCTTCGAGTTCGAGTCGAACTCATGTTCGACTCGAACATTGGCTGTTTTCAAGTTCGCCGAACAGCGAACACTTTGGGGTGTTTGCGGCAAATTCGAATGCTGCGGAACACCCTTTAAAAGTCTATGGGAGAAATCAAAAGTGATAATTTTAAAGGCTTATATGCAAGTTATTGTCATAAAAAGTGTTTGGGGACCTGGGTCCTGCCCCAGGGGACATGGATCAATGCAAAAAAAAGTTTTAAAAACGGACGTTTTTTCAGGAGCAGTGATTTTAATAATGCTTAAAGTCAAACAATAAAAGTGTAATATCCGGGATCTGGGGGTCCCCTTGTTAAAGGGGGCTTCCAGATTCCGATAAGCCCCCGCCCGCAGACCCCCACAACCACCAACCAGGGTTGTGGGGATGAGGCCCTTGTCCTCATCAACATGGGGACAAGGTGTTTTGGGGGCTACCCTAAAGCACCCTCCCAATGTTGAGGGCATGTGGCCTGGTACGGTTCAGGAGGGGGGGCGCTCTCTCGTCCCCCCTCTTTTCCTGCAGCCTGCCAGGTTGCGTGCTCGGATAAGGGTCTGGTATGGATTTTTGGTGGGACCCCACGCTGTTTTTTTTTTAATTTTGGCGCGGGGTTCCCCTTAAAATCCATACCAGACCTGAAGGGCCTGGTATGGAATTTAGGGGGACCCCCACGTTTTTTTTTGTTTTTTTTTATTTTGGTTCGGGGTTCCCATGCCCTTTTTATTAATGAACTTTCATGTGTATTGTCGGACCGGCAATGCAATAGCCGCGACTAGTTTTAAATGACTTTTTTCCTTTGAAATGTCATTTTGCTGTCAGACTGTTCTAAACATGGGAAACATGTGCCCCTTTACAGGCATACTATAGACACCCCCCCAGCTACGAAATTTAAAGGGATATTACACTTTTATTGTTTGACTTTAAGCATTATTAAAACCACTGCTCCTGAAAAAACGTTTTTAAAACTTTTTTTTTGCATTGTTCCATGTCCCCTGGGGCAGGACCCAGGTCCCCAAGCACTTTTTATGACAATAACTTGCATATAAGCCTTTAAAATTAACACTTGATTATTCAGGTTCGTGTCCCATAGACTTTAACGGTGTTCGAACAAACTTTTTTCCTGTTCGCATGTTCTGGTGCAAACCGAACAGGGGGGTGTTCGGCTCATCCCTAGTCAGAAGAAATACCAATGGTCAGAATGAGACTAGAGGTCAGGAGAAAATTAGGATATTAGGTCCAGGAAAGGACTAGTTACTTTTGGCATCTGGGGGTAAACACAACCAACTATCCATCTCATGGCTAAGACAGGTTTATGTGAGCTAAAGAAAGTGCACCACAAAAAGAGTGCTGTGATGTCACATTGGTGGCCATGGATGGTAAAAGGTGGGTGTTGACTTAAAGAATATAGTATATACAGTATATGTCACAAAGGTGGATTTCAGCCGATGAGCTGAACAAGATGATTTCTGAAATTATATGGGGTCTCCTAAATAAAATACCATCACACCACACCAAGAAAGATTTTCCTCTGCCAGGTCTTGGGATCACAGGCCTAAACAGGCAGTAACTGAAGATCTTGCTCTGACTGAGGGATGAATGGGGAAAGGATTGGGGGTGGAGGGGGGGGTGAGGTTCTCCACCAATGGCCAGCAGCACAACATACTGTATATTATTTGTTCTGGCCACTTGTCCTCCACCACAGTCCCGTCCTGCGAAGCTATGGTGCAGTAAATTCAGTGCAGATAGAGAGTGACCAGGAACTGGGAACCAGGTTAGCTAGGGAACAAAGCCAGGACCAAAGACTTCACACCGACAAGGTAAACAAGATACACTCTGAAGAATAGAACAAGCATATACTGTAGGGTGCTGGACTGCTACATCACTACCTGTGTAGGTATACACAGCTGGAGCGAAAAGTAATGTCAAATAGTGGTAAAAAGGACAGCCTCATAGTGATCACTGGGATATTGGTAAAGAAACCAAAAATGCATAACACTAACAAGGCGCTCCCAGGAAAACAAAGATGCCACCTGTGAGGTATGGTATATATGAAGGCCTACATACCAGATAGATCCAAGAGCCCAAGTACATAAAGGACAAGATGCCTGCTAATACAGTCATAGTTTATGCCAAAAAATGATAAAAACTTGACATGGTGCTGTACAATGTTTACCAGTGGCTGGCCAGTCACAGGCTTCGGGGACCCAGGTATTAGTAAGGTCTGTGATATCGGTGATAGAAAACCACCAGACGGGTCAAGAAAGAAGAGAAACTCGCATCACTGGAAATGACATCTAGGACATCAGGGAATTTAAATATCCCCTATGATAGCAATAGGTAGTGACAGGTACTCCTTTTTTTTTTTGAAAAAATTGGGGTCTATTAGACCCTAGATCTCTCCTCTGCCCTCAAAGCATCTGACCACACCAAGATCAGTGTGATAAAATGCTTTGCCAATTTCCCAATGGCGCTGTTTACATCCGGCGAAATCTAAGTCATGAAATGCTCATAGCTTCCGGTTTCTTAGGCCATAGAGATGTTTGGAGCCACTCTGGTCTCTGATCAGCTCTATGGTCAGCTGGCTGAATCACCGGCTGCATTCTCAGGTTCCCTGTTGAGACAGGAGAGCCAGAGAAAAACATGGAAGGTGGTGGGGGCATTCCCTCCCACTGCTTGTAAAAGCAGTCTAGAAGCTAATTAGCCGCTAGGATTGCTTTTACATGAAAGCCGACCGCTGGCTGAAAAGAATGATACCAAGATGATAACTAAACCTGCAGGCATCATTCTGGTATAACCACTCAAATTCGTGAATGGCGTACCTGAAGACAAAAAAAAGGTTAACAATAAAACACAGTAAACAGTAAAGTATAAAAAATTGCATACCTGAAAAGCAAACATGATAAAACATAACAATAAAACATTGCAGAATAGAATACAGTAAAAAAGAGCAGAACAATAGAGAGAGAATAGAGAGAACAATAAAACGACAACTATTTTTTAAAATTTTATATTATATATATATATATATATATATATATATATATATATATATATATATACATATATACATATATATATATATATATATATATTTTTTTTTTACACTTTTTTTTTATAACTGTAACCGGTTCCAGGTTCGGTTCTCTCAAAATGCGATGGCATCTTGGGAGACCCTGTGTTAGTGTGCCTAGTCTGTGCAATGCTGTACGCTAATACTCAACTAGTGTATGGTAGCGTTCAAAACATTCACCAATGCAAAGACCAGGATTACCAGGACAGTTGGGACAATAATAGTGGGTGTCACGTCTATATCCGCGCTTGCTGCAGACACAACATCTTTTTTGGGGGGGTTCGTTTAGTAGGGGTACTCGGGAGGACATAAAGAAAATGCCTCTCATGCAGCCGACTGCATTTGGTTGGGAATGTGAATGGGGAGAGTACGGGCGCTGCAGAAGTGGTGGCTTCCCAATTATTAGGATTGGCGAATGCAGCAGGAAGGGCATTATGGGCATGATGGGCCTGTGTCTGTCTTCTTCTTGGTGGCAGCGGGACACTACTTGTGCTTGCCACCTCACCAGCTTGAACTGCACTTATGGGACTCGCCACATCACCAAGTGTTACTGCAGTGCTGGTTTGACTATGACCGGGGTGTACTAGGCCGCTGGTGCTTGCCAGTTCACCAAAACGCTACCAAAAAAACTGTTAGCGATCGCAGGTATCAGGCCTGACTCTACGATCGCTGCAGTTATGTGTGTTTAGTGTTTTGTAAGTGACAGTGATCGATCGATACTGCACTTGGGTGGGCTGGGCCGGGCTGAGGGGCAAAACGCAGGTGCTAGCAGGTATCTGGGCTGATCCCGCTAACACTGCGTTTTTGGGAACCCTAAACTGCTGGGGACGCCAGTATAGATCTGATCGGATCAGATATTGATCTGTTCAGATACTATACCACTAAGGGAGGTGTATGCTGTGTGCGTGGGTGTTAGCTGTACTGGCACTAACCTTACTCTGCCTGGGGCGACGCAGACCCTATCTGACCCTAAAACTTAAGTTATATCACCGCCGGGCGATCAGGGGGCTAAACCTTTATTAGGTAATAAACGGCGGGTGCCCTGACACTATAAAAAAATAAACTAACTAACCAGCGTCACCCGTAACAGTTATACGGTGATCACTGGTGAAAGGGTTAACTAGGGGGCAATCAAGGGGTTAAAACCTTTATTAGGTAGTATATGGGGGTCCTTGACGCTATAAAATGCTGACAGCGAACCTATATATTTACCTCCCTAACTAGCGTCACCAGTAACACTAATACAGCGATCAGAAAAATGATCGCTTAGTGACACTGGCAACGGGGGGTGATCAAGGGGTTAAAATTTTATTAGGGGGGGTTAGGGGGGTACCCTAGACCTAAAGGGGGCTACCACTAACTGCCCTACTACACTTACTGCATTGGTGTCAGTTTGTGACAGTTATCAGAAAAAAAAAAAACTGCTTGGTGTCAGTGTGACGGGGGGGGGGGGGTGATTAGGGGGTGATCGGGGAGTGATGGGGGGTGTAATATGTGCCTGACGTGTGCAACTCACTCAGATGTCTTCTCTCCTCGGCGCCGACACGGAAAATACCAATCCGAGGAGAGATGACATCACTTCCTCCGCTGCTGTTTACTATACAGCAGCAGAGGAAGAATCTCATTGGCTGGGAGAGATCGCGAGGTGGGGGCCACGAATGGATGGTCTCCCCCTCACCTCTGATCGCTCCCAGACAGAAGCCGACCGCCTCGGGCACCGGGGGGGCCCGATCGGACCCCCCGCCCGCGGGAGGCAGCTCACGTACCAGGCACGTGATTTTGCCTGCCTGTGCCATTCTGCTATATCTGTGTTAGGCGGTCGGCAAGTGGTTAATAAACTCCCATGGCTTCCACTACCATTTCTTTGCTGACGACACACAAATCTATCTCTCCACTCCTCACTTCACTCCTTCAGTCTCCTCTTTTATTACTAACTTATTAATGGACATATTAGCATGGATGCCACTTCCTCAAACTCAATCTTTCTAAAACTGAGCTCATAATTTTTCCTGACCTGTCTTTTCTGGTCCAAATGCAATCACTGTCCAAATCTTGCAGACTTCACCTCCTTAACATCTCCAGAATGTGCCCCTTTATAACCTTTGAAACCACTAAACAACCTATTCACTCCTTTCTTATCTCTCGCCTTGACTACTGTAACTCCCTCCTCATTGGCCTACCTCTCTGCAAGCTATCCCCTCTTCAGTCTATTATGAATGCTGGTGCCAGAATTGTCCTCCTTACCAACCGTTTAGTGTCCGCCACCCCTCTCTGCCAATCCCTCCACTGCAACCTTAAGTAATAAGTGATGCAGAAATTTTTTTACATTTAAACATTTATTAAACATAACAAACCTCCAATCAGTTCACTTGTAGGTAGAATTTAGATTTTTTTTTTTTAAAAACTATATCTTAAATATTAAAAAAATCTATCTATCTATCTATCTATATATATATATATATATATATATATATATATATATATATATATATATATAATATGTTTGGGGTTCTAAGTGATTTTCTAGCAGAAAATACAGGATTTTTACTTGTAAGCAACAAGTGTCAGAAAAGATTTAGTCTTTAAATGGTTAAACTGAGAGCTTCTACACACAGAGTTCAGCTCATTGATAAGTGTAAACATTGTATCTCTTCAGGTTCTTTTATCAGATTTGGCAGGCTGCCCAGAGAGGAGAGAAGTCTTCACAGATGACTTCAGGCAACTTGCATTGACTTCTATTACAGAAGTCATTTGCAAGTCCGCTGATATCGGCCTTTTTTATCAGCACAATCAGCCGATGCCAATTAAAGTGGGGGTCCACCTATCTATCGTTTTTTTTTTTTTTTTGAGTTCATTCACAAACTTTTCTTCTCAGCATTACATACTCATATATTGTGTGTAATATGTCTGCCTGTGTCAGATTTCGTCGGAAAGAATAACTTATATTATTCACTGCAGGCGGTTTCCATCTTCATTGTGGGCATTTGAAGCCCACAAGCATTTATTTCCTGGATGTGGTGAATGCTGTGCTCCCAGCATTCACTGCTCGTTCCCGCACATGCTCAGTGACATCCTGGGAAGCCTGAGACTAGCTCCCAGGAGTCTGGGAGAGGCTAGAAACACGCCTACTCCCATGGGAGGAGAACCAGGAAGTGCAAAGAAGAATAGAAAAATAAAAGGTAATTACGGCGATTTAAATTTTTTTAAACGGCATGTCAGCATCTAGGCAAGGAAGAGAATACATACAGATATTGTTCAAAATTTGGGTGGAACCCCGCTTTAAGTAAAACACCAAATATCGGCCGATATATCAGTCGACCTCTAATACAGTTTATTTATGGTATTCAGACCATCATTTAATACCCACCATTGTAGGATTTAAATGCAGTGCATAAACACTGAGCTTCTTCTGCCACTCTCTCCTCCAGAGACTTTTTTCCCATTCCAAAGTTTCGTAATGTAGACAATGTAAACCTTCTTTGCTCTCTCCAGGATTTCCCATATCCAATAATTACCAGTCCTAAGGAATCACAGCATAGAACATTTTTATCTTGAGTTAGTACATCATGGTAGTTAAAGCTGTACTCCAGGCAGATATAAAAAAATGCATCTTTGTATTCATCAATCATGCAATGTAGGTACCTGAATTTGACTTGGTTCCAGCCTTTTTTGCACCCTCCCCCCCTCCAAAGAGCTAATAAGTTATGTTGCACTGCATGGAGCATGCTGCAAGGGGGAGAGAGCAGAGTGATTGAAGAATGAGCTCATCAGCCTGCTGACTCTCATTTTACTGTCCAGTCACAGGCTGGGTGAGGGACAAGACCTGTAAGTGTTACTGAACTGCAGCAGATAAAAATAAGGTCCTCTGCCTTACCAGAGAAGGAAATGCTGTGTGTAAGAACTGTTCAAATCTCATAGTGGATGGACAAATAAGAATTAGCTGGTACAACAGTTCTCTTATAAGTATTTCATATGTTTATTAGGCTGTTTGCCTGGAGTCCAGCTTTAACACACAGTTTAATTTACCAAATATATGCACAACTGGTGTATTTGTGTGTATTTTTATAAAATTGCATTTTGTTGTAATTAAAGAGGAATGTAATTGACAATGTTTACTATTACTACTAATCCTTGTAGATTCATGAAAAAACTTTTTAAAAACAAAACAGTTTGGTGAGCTTTGAACACAGTAATGAAAAATTGTGTTTATGAATATTTTACATTTAAACAAAACGATGCCCTGCCTTCATTTATCTTAATCACTAATTCTATACTGTGGAGAAGGTTTGGGGTTATTTAAAGATTGAAAGAGTATATACATATAGGTGCATGACAGCTCACAACTGTATTACAGTAAACATCTTTATTCTATATATTAAAATACATAAATGGTACACATTTAACACAAGACTATGCTATCCTGCTGTCCCAGCTCCCCCAATTTTCTCATAAACCTTTATCAAACTACTTGAGAAATGAAATACGCAGGTCTCTATATTGTTTATTTAAAGTATGGATAAGCCACCCTAAGCATAAAACCTGGTACTGCAATATGAGAGCCAAACAAAAAGCTAAATATTGTAGAAATGATCAATAATGATTCCAAATCCGAAAGTATGAGCCTGTCCTAGGTCCACCTTGAACTAATGGACCCTATTATATGCGTTGTTAGTCCTTGACCATATGGCATCATGGAGATAACTGGGTTTGTATTTTTTCAAGATAGTATACAGGGGGTCCCCGGGTTACAAACAAGTTAGGGACTGTAGGTTTGTTCTTAAGTTGAATCTGTTTGTAAGTCAGAACAGGTACATTTTTTAAGTGTAGCTCCAGCCAAAAAAACTATTTTTAAGCTTTTTGGATAGCATAGGGAAGGGTTATTACCCCTGTAACATTTGTTTTGCTGTATGTGCCCCTGTTCAGAAGATTTCACCTCACTTTCTGTCCCAATGACAATTGGATTTTGAAAATTTTGGGTTGTTGTGGAAACAAGCCTTGGTGATAAAGCATCAGTAGAGGTACCTTTTTCTCATAATAACTCTTACAGGAGTGAATTTCCCTTCCTAGGGGTAGATTTCCTCTCACTTCCTGTTGTCTCCCTTCGCTTGTAAGTAGGAGTCGTTTGTAAGTCAGATGTTTGTAACTAGGGGACCCCCTGTATTTAGATATGAGCTTGTGATCAACATAGCTGGCTTCATCTGTTGTGGTATAGAGGAGGCAGTGTATTAAAGTGTATCCATGCTTGTGTAGTTTGTGCTACCTCCCTCGCATCGGTACTTATAAAAAGTAAAAAGTTGTTTTTGATGCATGGGACACTCCCGGTCCAGAGGAAGTTTTACAAGCGTGTAAATTTGGTATTATTCAAAATGACTTGCACTCCCTCCCTCACAAGAGTAACCACTCAACTGGCATAACAATAATGTCCATTCACCTTCTCAGTGGTGTAGGTGTCACACTCAGTGATGTTTAAATCCAGCATAACAGCATACTCAAGTAAATAAGTCCCATATGCAGAAAAAGAATAATAATAAGACTTTGTAAGCATGTAGGATCTTATATGTTGAAGTAAAACAACTTGCAGGTAAACTTGGAAACTCATCCAGCAAACAATATACATCTAGATTTTAACCCTCTCAGTGCCAGCGGACACTTGTGCACAGTTCCACATGTGTGGCAGTATAGGCATATAAAGTCTTACACATTGTGACCACACACACTTCAAGTATCTCAGGTGTTTGTTAGGCAGACAGTTCACATCAAACTTCTTTAACTCTCTCAGTACCAGCAGATATTCATGCAAAAAAACAGTACTTTTCCTGTAGATGCAAGTGGATCCATGCTGGGTGTATCCTCAGAGGGTGGAGGCGAGGAGCAGGGCTGGAGCCTGACCAGTTTTGCCGGTAAATCCAGCTGCTAATGTATATCCAGAGAATGAGTGGTAAAAACACATTCCACAATTTCTATCACTATTGTCACCAATACAGAAAGAGATGGCAATCCCAACATTTTACTGAAGTCAAGCCATCAGACAGTTGCAAATCAGTGGTCATGCTATCAGATGAGTATTTTTTGGTTGGATTTTAAACACACAAAAACTAAATATAACATAATGGATGTGTGACAGCTCTGTATAATCATTATATTATATGTTACATCACCCTCTCTAACATTTACAATACGGTATGATTTTACTGTGGAAATTTAAAGATACAGAGCCCCAAATATCAACCCATTGGTTACATAGTGACATTTTTGCATAATTGCAAATTGGGTTAAAAAAAACGTCTCCCATTGGACCAATACGTTTACAATGTAGATGTGTCATACACACCCCCCTCTATGATATCTTACAATACGGTAAAATTTTACTGTGGAAATTTAAAGATACAGAGCCCCAAATATCAACCCATTGGCTACATAGTGACATTTTTCCAATACTTCTAAATGGGTTCAAAAAAATTCTCCCATTGTACCAATACGTTTACAATGCAGATGTGTCATACACACCCCCCTCTATGATATCTTACAATACGGTAACATTTTACTGTGGAAATTTAAAGATACAGAGCCCCAAATACCAACCCATTGGCTACATAGTGACATTTTTCCAATAATTCTAAATGGGTTAAAAAAAAATTCTCCCATTGACCAATACGTTTACAATGCAGATGTGTCACACACACCCCCCTCTATGATATTTTACAATACGGTATGATTTTACTGTGGAAATTTAAAGATACAGAGCCCCAAATACCAACCCATTGGCTACATAGTGACATAATTGCAAATTGGGTTCAAAACCAATTCTCCCATTGGACCAATACGTTTACAATGCAGATGTGTCCTACACACCCCTCTCTATGATATCTTACAATACGGTTAAATTTTACTGTGGTAATTTAAAGATACAGAGCCCCAAATACCAACCCATTGGCTACATAGTGACATTTTTGCAATATTGCAAATTGGGTTCAAAAAAATTTCTCCCATTGGACCAATACGTTTACAATGCAGATGTGTCATACACACCCCTCTCTATGATATCTTACAATACGGTTAAATTTTACTGTGGTAATTTAAAGATACAGAGCCCCAAATATCAACCCATTGGCTACATAGTGACATTTTTCCAATACTTCTAAATGGGTTAAAAAAAATTCTCCCATTGGACCAATACGTTTACAATGCAGATGTGTCATACACACCCCCCTCTATGATATCTTACAATACGGTATGAATTTACTGTGGAAATTTTAAAGATACAGAGCCCCAAATACCAACCTATTGGCTACATAGTGACATAATTGCAAATTGGGTTCAAAACCAATTCTCCCATTGGACCAATACGTTTACAATGCAGATGTGTCATACACACCCCCTCTATGATATCTTACAATACGGTTAAATTTTACTGTGGAAATTTAAAGATACAGAGCCCCAAATACCAAACCATTGGCTACATAGTGACATTTTTGCAATATTTCAAATTGGGTTCAAAACCAATTCTCCCATTGGACCAATACGTTTACAATGCAGATATAAACACCCAAATATCTGTACATTGGCTAGTTACAATCAATATATGCCCTAAATATTAGCCCATTCATCGAAATTGATGTTTTCATAAATATATATATATATATATATGTCCAAAGGGTTGCTGCACTTAAAAACTTTCGGTTGCTTTATTTCATGTAGTCACATGGAAAAATTACAAAGCAAGTACAATCTTTCCAGACGTAATCATGACATTAAATGCCTATATAATGCAGATATGGATGGATTACGTTTCGGGTTAGTATGCTTGCGCCCTTCCTAAGATCCGTCAGAGCATATCTAACAGGTTTACTGCAATCAATCCTTTAAATACAAATTAGTGGTATACATCACATGTGGAAACAATATGGTTGATTGATTCAATTCATAGTATATTCATCACCTATGCAGATACGTGTTTTTTACACCATAGACAATTAGCGGCCGATATCCTTATCTCATCATTCTTATTCTCCAAATGTGTTATATGAACCTATGAAAAATACATACATAGATAGAATGAGCATACCCATATACAGACCTCCCTATTTCGAAACACATTTCTATGTTTTTTTCATTTTTATTATCACTTATAAATCAATACTGTTAAATAAACAAATAAAGATTCAAATCAACATTTAAACCATATGGAGCAATAGTATTTAGAAAATGTATCCAATAAACTTCTCTTTTTCTCAGGGTTATTTCACGGTTACCCCCCCTCCTATTTTTCTCTATTCCCTCTAGGACCATATACTTTAATTGTGATGCATTATGTCCATATTCCACGAAATGTCTGGCTAATGGTAGTCATGTTAGTTTGTCACGTATTGAATATTTGTGTCTTGCTATCCTGTCTTTTACTTTTTGTGTAGTTTCTCCAACATACACTAAATCGCATGGGCACTTAATGGCATATATGACATATGATGATTGGCAAGTGTAATACCCACGTATAGGGATATTGAAGCCCCTATGTGGATGTGCAAAAACTTTTCCTTTTATCGTGGAGTTGCATTGTATGCATGACAAACACGGATACGATCCAAGGTTTTTTTTTGTCCTAAAAAAGTTGGTTTAATAAATGTGGATGTGGGTTGGTCCGGTTTTATTAATTAGTCGGTCCCGTATTGTTCTACCTTTCCTATATGAGGACATGGGGGGATTCCAGAATTCCTGTATCGTCGGATAACTAGTTCTTAAAAGGTTCCAATGTTTTTTAATTATCTTAGAGATGTTTTTAGGAAAAAAAGGGGGGTATTGCATAATAAAGGGAATTCTCTTTGTTTCTCTATGGGTTGTTACATTATGGTCAGTATTGAGAGATTCCGTATCAACTAAGGTTCGGGGGTATCTTCTATTGATGAGTTTATTTTTCATTTCTTTGAGTCTCTGGTCACCGCACAGGGGATCACTCACGATCCGCTGTACCCTCAGCATTTGACTTTTTGGAATAGACGAGAAAACATTAGGGGGATGAAAGCTGTTAAAGTGTAATAACTGGTTACGATCTGTGGGTTTCACATACAGATCAGTACTAATCTGTGTGTTACTCAACTTCAATGTAGTGTCTAGAACAGAAATCCTGTCTTTACCAATTTCAATATTAAATTTCAGGCCAGGTATTAAATAGTTAATATATTGAACAGAAATAGGCTCTCCATGTTGTCATCCCATATAGCGAAAATATCGTCCACAAATCTATACCAACAATGGCAATCTTGGAGAAATAGTTAATTCACATAAATAAAAGAGGTTTCTATCATATTCATAAATGCATTCGCATATGGGGGTGCAACATTTGAGCCCATCACTGCCCCATTTAGTTGCAAAAAATGAGTATCCTTGGAGAGAAAATAGTTTTCCTCAAGGACAATTCTCAACAGTTCTAGAAGGAACAAGATCTGTTCAGTTTTATAGATACCTGATTGGGTTACCAGTCGTTGACATGCCTCTTTTCCCAAATTATGAGGGATGATAGTAAACAGACTGGAGACATCCCATGATATCAGGACGGAATCTGGTGACAACTTAATATCCTGAATTTTAGTCAAGACATCTGTAGTGTCTTTGATATACGATTTGATATTTAACAATAATGGTGTTAGACATTTGTCCAAATATTGTGCTAAACGGGTTGTTACAGATTCCATACCCGATACAATGGGACGTCCCGGGTTTTTTTTTGGGTCTTTATGGATTTTTGGTAACGTATATAATACTGGTGTAACTGGATATTCACACACCAAAAATTCCATAGTTTCGTCATCAATAATTTTATCCTTAACCGCATTCATAAGGATTTTTTTTATTCTTTTTTTGTACTCTAAAGACTGCACTAGAATCAAGTTTTCTATATGTAAGGGTGTCACCAAGATGTTTCATCACTTCATTTTCATACATGGGGGTGTCTATTACCACAATAGCTCCCCCCTTGTCAGCCGGTTTGATGGTGATATCGCGCCGGGCTGACAAGGAGTTTAATGCTGTAATCTCATCTTTATTCAAATTATGGGGTATATGATCTCTTTTATTCCTATCACACAAGAATTTCTTTATGTCATTTTCCACTTTGTCTATATACACCTCCACTGCAGCACATGATGTAGGGGGTACTTTAGTGCTTTTCAATTTTAAACCCATATTTTTAATTGATAATGTAAGTGATTCCTTATATGTGGTAATCAACCCACCTGAGAAATGTGCTTTAAATCTTAATTGTCTGTAAAATCTATACAAATCCTGCTTAAGTACAAAATCATCCATTCTTTCTTTAGGGCAAAAGCCCAAACCCTTATTTAATACACTAAGTTTGGCTTCAGACAAAATAATGGAAGAAATGTTATGTACCAGGTTTTCTTCTAGTGTCTCTGTCGGTTCTGCCGTCTGGTAGTTACACCTCCCGTTGCGTCTTTTCTTGATTCTCCGGCCGCCCCTCCTGGTCCGGGTTCGATCATGTTTGCTGGTAAAAAAGGAGTAGTGGATGCGTTGTTTGATGATCCAGTAGATGTGATAGATGAGTTGGAGCTAGCGAATTGTTTGCGCTGTATTTTCCTATGTCCTTTTGGGTGATGGTATATGGGATCCATCCAGTTATAGACACGATCACTTTTGTAGTCTTCCCGGTCCCGCTCAAGTTTTGTACGTTTGCGAAGCTGGACATTAGTATGAAATTTCTCCAATTTATCTTTGTTAGTTTTCTTAAATTCCATTAGTTCCTCTTGATTTGAACATTGTTGTAGTTGTTCTTCTAATTGGACAATCTCCTGCTGTACAAGAGTTCTTTCTTGTTGCAAAAATTGTACAGTTAATGTCATGATATCAAAGGAACATTTATTTAGAATTTGTGCAAACTTGGTTTTGAAGTCCATATTTTGTGAAAATAAAGTTGGAATTAAACGAACTCTTAATCCTCTGGGGATCATTTGCATCTTATAGTATTCCGCTAGTGTTACCTCGTGTAAATCCATTGTAATAGCTCTCTGTGTAAGCTTCTCCATTTTCTTGATTAGTTGTATTGGGGATGACTGGGTCAGGAAATCTCTGGATCCCATAGTGTCTGTGAAGATCCTTGAGGCCTCAGTTTCAGAGAAAGAGTATAAGCCACTCGTTGCCATCCTTGTGATGATTCCACACAAAATAGCTGGTGCTCAAGGGAAGAATATATTCAAATCGTAGAGGAGAGCCGCACCCAGCTTACGATTCACTGCCAGCAATCAGGTCTTCCCACCGACCTTATATATAGAAAAAGAGTCCAAAGGGTTGCTGCACTTAAAAACTGGAATTCTGGAATCCCCCCCATGTCCTCATATAGGAAAGGTAGAACAATACGGGACCGACTAATAAAATCGGACCAACCCACATCCACATTTATTAAACCAACTTTTTTAGGACAAAAAAACCTTGGATCGTATCCCTGTTTGTCATGCATACATTGCAACACCATAATAAAAGGAAAAGTTTTTGCACATCCACATAGGGGCTTCAATATCCCTATACGTGGGTATTACACTTGCCAATCATCATATGTCATATATGCCATTAAGTGCCCATGCGGTTTAGTGTATGTTGGAGAAACTACACAAAAAGTAAAAGACAGGATAGCAAGACACAAATATTCAATACGTGACAAACTAACACGACTACCATTAGCCAGACATTTCGTGGAATATGGACATAATGCATCACAATTAAAGTATATGGTCCTAGAGGGAATAGAGAAAAATAGGAGGGGGGGTAACCGTGAAATAACCCTGAGAAAAAGAGAAGTTTATTGGATACATTTTCTAAATACTATTGCTCCATATGGTTTAAATGTTGATTTGGATCTTTATTTGTTTATTTAACAGTATTGATTTATAAGTGATAATAAAAATGAAAAAAACATAGAAATGTTTTTCGAAATAAGGAGGTCTGTATATGGGTATGCTCATTCTATCTATGTATGTATTTTTCATAGGTTCATATAACACATTTGGAGAATAAGAATGATGAGAGAAGGATATCGGCCGCTAATTGTCTATGGTGTAAAAAACACGTATCTGCATAGGTGATGAATATACTATGAATTGAATCAATCAACCATATTGTTTCCACATGTGATGTATACCACTAATTTGTATTTAAAGGATTGATTGCAGTAAACCTGTTAGATATGCTCTGACGGATCTTAGGAAGGGCGCAAGCATACTAGCCGGAAACGTAATCCATCCATATCTGCATTATATAGGCATTTAATGTCATGATTACGTCTGGAAAGATTGTACTTGCTTTGTAATTTTTCCATGTGACTACATGAAATAAAGCAACCGAAAGTTTTTAAGTGCAGCAACCCTTTGGACTCTTTATATATATATATATATATATATATATATATATAAATATATAGCCAATGTACAGATATTTGGGTGTTTATATCTGCATTGTAAACGTATTGGTCCAATGGGAGAATTGGTTTTGAACCCAATTTGAAATATTGCAAAAATGTCACTATGTAGCCAATGGGTTGGCATTTGGGGCTCTGTATCTTTAAATTTCCACAGTAAAATCATACCGTATTGTAAGATATCATAGAGGGGGGTGTGTATGACACATCTGCATTGTAAACGTATTGGTCCAATGGGAGAATTATTTTTGAACCCATTTAGAAGTATTGGAAAAATGTCACTATGTAGCCAATGGGTTGATATTTGGGGCTCTGTATCTTTAAATTTCCACAGTAAAATTTTACCGTATTGTAAGATATCATAGGGGGGGGGTGTATGACACATCTACATTGTAAACGTATTGGTCCAATGGGAGACATTTTTTTTAACCCAATTTGCAATTATGCAAAAATGTCACTATGTAACCAATGGGTTGATATTTGGGGCTCTGTATCTTTAAATTTCCACAGTAAAATCAATCCGTATTGTAAGATATCATAGAGGGGGGTGTGTATGACACATCTGCATTGTAAACCTATTGGTCCAATGGGAGAATTGGTTTTGAACCCAATTTGAAATATTGCAATTATGTCACTATGTAACCAATGGGTTGATATTTGGGGCGCTGTATCTTTAAATTTCCACAGTAAAATCATACCGTATTGTAAGATATCATAGAGGGGGGTGTGTATGACACATCTGCATTGTAAACGTATCGGTCCAATGGAATTTTTTTTTTTAACCCATTTAGAAGTATTGGAAAAATGTCACTATGTAGCCAATGGGTTGGTATTTGGGGCTCTGTATCTTTAAATTTCCACAGTAAATTCATACCCTATTGTAAGATATCATAGAGGGGGGTGTGTATGACACATCTACATTGTAAACGTATTGGTCCAATGGGAGAAATTTTTTTGAACCCAATTTGCAATATTGCAAAAATGTCACTATATAACCAATGGGTTGATATTTGGGGCTCTGTATCTTTAAATTTCCACAGTAAAATCATACCGTATTGTAAGGTATCATAGAGGAGGGTGTGTATGACACATCTGCATTGTAAACATATTGGTCCAATGGGAGAATTTTTTTTGAACCCATTTAGAAGCATTGGAAAAATGTCAGTTTGTAGCCAATGGGTTGATATTTGGGGCTCTGTATCTTTAAATATCCACAGTAAAATCATACCGTATTGTAAGATATCATAGAGGGGGGTGTGTATGACACATCTGCATTGTAAACGTATTGGTCCAATGGGAGAATTATTTTTGAACCCATTTAGAAGTATTGGAAAAATGTCACTATGTAGCCGATGGGTTGATATTTGGGGCTCTGTATCTTTAAATTTCCACAGTAAAATTTTACCGTATTGTAAGATATCATAGAGGGGGGTGTGTATGACACATCTGCATTGTAAACGTATTGGTCCAATGGGAGAATTTTTTTTTAACCCATTTAGAATTATTGGAAAAATGTCACTATATAGCCAATGGGTTGGTATTTGGGGCTCTGTATCTTTAAATTTCCACAGTAAAATTTAACCATATTGTAAGATATCATAGAGAGGGGTGTGTAGGACACATCTGCATTGTAAACGTATTGGTCCAATGGGAGAATTGGTTTTGAACCCAATTTGCAATTATGTCACTATGTAGCCAATGGGTTGGTATTTGGGGCTCTGTATCTTTAAATTTCCACAGTAAAATCATACCGTATTGTAAAATATCATAGAGGGGGGTGTGTGTGACACATCTGCATTGTAAACGTATTGGTCCAATGGAAGAATTTTTTTTAACCCATTTAGAAGTATTGGAAAAATGTCACTATGTAGCCAATGGGTTGGTATTTGGGGCTCTGTATCTTTAAATTTCCACAGTCTTACCGTATTGTAAATGTTAGAGAGGGTGATGTATGTGTGACAACTATGTGTAATCATTATTTTATATATTACATTACATTATATTTAGTTTTTCTGTGTTGAATATCCAACCAAAAAAACTTGTCTTATAGCATGACCACTGATTTGCAACTGTCTGATGGCTTGACTCCAGTAACATTTTGGGGCTGTCACAGGAACAGGAGGTAAGGAGAAAATAATTCATGAGAAAAACCTATTCTGATGACCACTTTCAAAGAAGTGATATCCCCTCATATTAGAGAGGTCTCCTTTAACCAATGTGTGTCTGGAACAGGCAGTGAAAGAAAATCTCCTGATAGGACACAGGGGTCCTAACTATTCCTAACTCTATCCAAAACTAAAAAAAAAGGTTTTGGCTTCATATACAGTATACTTTAAGACTGAAACTTTTATATATGTACAAAAGGGTTTGTTTTGATTTGTTTTTCCTCCTGATTAAAAAGAAACTGGACTATTTACTGTGTATAAGTCCATGTATTCATTAATACATAATTTATGTAGCACCCCCTATCGTTGCTAAAGTGCTAATGTTAGGATTTTTGGCAAGTGCAGCCAAGCCTGTCTGTGTTTTTCTGGGTCAGAATTGAGTGACTCAGGGGGGCTGGGATGACTCACAGGCAGCATCTCTGAGACCTCCCCCTACTTTTAGAAATGTGCAGAAGGTTCTAGAAGGAAGGTAGTAGAGGGGAGGAGGAGCTATCTGGAATATTCGGAGGCCCCTGACCAATCCCCAACAGATGGGTTGGCAGGGGGCAGGCCCCCTCAAATACTCAGGGTCAGCCCAGCTGGGGCAGTGTAGGGTGGAAGCTGGAGATGGAATGTTAGGTTGTCGAAGGCCTTTCAGAGTAGCCCCCCAGTCTGGGGGGGGTGAACTCAGGCCTGGGCTCAGGTGTGGAAGGGAACCCTCTTCATGACACATAGGGGGATCCTGACCAGGAGGCATAGGAGCAAGGAGAGGACAGCAGGAGAACACTAGCAGGAAAATCTACAGGGAGGAAGACAGCCAGGAGGGCTGGTGAGTGTTACAGTCAGAGGACTGAGAGGCATGCCTGAAGGGACTGGGTGCAAACAGTCTGGGTGGATGCAGAGGCAGTCTGGGAGGACTATGGAGAAGTAGCCAGAGGGACTAGTGAAAGGGGCAGCTGCTGCCAGAAGTGGTACTGCGATCAGTAGACACAGGAATAGGACAGCTAAGCACTAAAGACCTCTTTTTCTGCTACACTGCCCAGGGGGTACACGGTCCCTGCCTGCAAAGGGCATTTGCTCTAATCTGACTCTAAATTGGATCAATTTGTCAGTGCTAGCTGGTCCTGGGAGATGTAGTTCTACAAGCAAGTTTGTGTTGGAGGTAGAATTCCTTGTTGATCAAGTGGGCATCCCATAATAACCCTATCCCCATCCAAGTTCGTTCCCCGTAATAAAATACAAAAAAATACCAAGCTGCAAGGACTGATCTCTGACTCCATCATGTGGGGAAAATTTGTGTGCCTGGCTGTGCAGAGTAGGAGATACTCATATTCACCAGCAGCTCCTACGGGGGGTAGCGCTACATTTAATATATATTTTTAAAATGCAACAAGGGAAAGTGCAGCAAGTAAGACAACTCCCTTTGATTTATTTAATGTGTATTTAGATGTTTGCCTGGTGTTTAGCTTTAAAGTTTTAATAAAGGACAGTCACTACTGCTATCCCTCTTTGTGTGGGGTGACTGGGCTTGTATCCTCCCCCTGTAATTTTTTTCTGGGTCTACTGGGTCCTTTCCCCAGCTATGCTATGTGCACAGGGTATATGCAACTCAGTGATAATGTAATTAAAACTTTTACAAAGTGCTTTCTGTGTCTGCATAGGAATTTGGTGCAAACAAAGTAGATATGTATATTTTGTGGCAATTAAGGAATACAACTAAAGTGGGGCAGTGCCAGGGAGTGCTGGGTTGTGCTAAAGCACCAGCAAAAAAATCAACTAGCACCCCAAAAATACCCAGCAGTGGCAGCCAGGGGTAAGTGGGCAGAGAGGCATCTGACTCCTGAGATGATGTGGCTGTTGTGTATTCAGCAGTGTAAACAGGCCTAAATATGCCTCACACAAGCACCCTGCTCTCACCTGTAAACAAAGAGCAGAGGATGTTTTGCACTTAGCACTTGCTTTGCAGCTCTGACAGATCAAATGAGAGCTGCAAATGAAGTGACAAAACAAGTAAAAGTAAGCCAGGTTGTTATAGAGCCAAACACTCCCTTTTTTTGCACCGTGAATTTGGCACCCTCGCTGCCGCCTGTGGTGGTTCTCAGGCATTTCCATTCCTTTGGGGAGCCTGAGATTACTGTAACGCACTTCAAGATGAAAAGTAGGAGGAACCTGGGGAACTGTGATGAATAAAGCCTGGAAACGAGGAGCATTTTTTCACTTTTGGTTTAATATATTGCAGGATCTGTGGCCGATTAGCTGCAATGTGGGGGCATAGGTGACATTTGGGGTTTAAAAGAATCCTGATGTCTCCATAAAGAGTACTTGTCACCTGCCCATGCTGTCAAATAGGGGGCTTGTAAGTCCCCTTGTGACAGAAATACAGTTAAATGAAAAAAAAAAAAGTTAATAATTTTAAAGGATAATAAAATAAATATTATTCATTGTTAACTCCAAATTGATAAACTGTAAAGGCTTTTAAAGCTTCACCAACTACCAACTGGACAATTTTAAGTACTGTAGTTTTTTGCCATGACATGGGCAAGTGTAATATTAACGCTTTGTACCTAAAAGTTGGGTATTATATTGGTTTTGTGTGCATTCAAATACATTTTAATGTGCTTGTTACTATAAAGGTGCTTTGGTAAACAGTTGCACAAATGTTGTGCAACATTAAATACTGCAGCTACAATTTTATTCTACAGGGCCTCTGCTTTCAGAAAATATATAATTGTTTCTAGTACAAAGCGCATATTTTATTGTGTGTGAAAAATGTAAAAATTGCCCCAGGCTTCAAGTGGTTAAAAATTATCTTTTGTGCTTAGGTTTATGAATGTCTTTGAGATTCTTGCTGGTATTTAATTCTTAATTTGTAGTCAGAAGACTGCAGCATATATGTGCTTTTGTATGCAGTATATAGGCCCAACTTGTATTTAACCATGTCTAGCTAGGACACACCCACATTTTAGTGTCATGTAGCTGTATAAGCCATTTGCACACAGCAGCTTTTCTCTCTTCAGTGCACCTAAAGGAGTTACAGTCTGTGTCTGCTTACTATATAATATTACAATTTTCATTTTATGACCAGACGATTCTCAACATAGTATGTCTGCTCTTATTATAACATTGGATTTAAGATCAGTTACTTAGCTCCCCTACATATACTCCCAGCACCAGCACAGAACCACAAAAACAATTGCCTGGAACTGGGGAAAGTGCAGAGAGGGCAACCAAACTGATAAGAAGCATGGAGGAGTTCCGCTATGAGGAAAGATTGGCTGAACGGAATCTATTCTCTCTTGAGAAGGGGAGATTAGGGGGCATATGATCAACATGTATAAATACATAGGTGGTCTACATAGTGAACTTGGTGTAGTTATTCACTTTAAGGTCATCACAGAGAACAAGGGGGCCTCTTTACATCTGGAGGAGAAGATATTTACCTCCAAATATGGAAAGGCTTCTTCACGTTAAGAACTGTGAAAATGTAGAATAGACTCCCTCAAGAGTTTCTTCTGGTCAGCTCAGTAGATTGTTTTAAAAAAGGCCTGGATTCTTTCCTAAAATGCACAAAATTTAACCGGATACTAATATTTATAGGTAAGATTAAAGCCAGGGAATATCCGGTTGCCCCCTGGGGATCGGAAAGGAATTGTTTTTCTCCCATTGGAACAAACTGTTCTTGTGCCTTATTGGGGTTTTTTGCCTTCCACTGGATCAACTGTGGGTATAGGATTGTGTATATGGAGGTGTGTGTGTGTGTGTGTGTGCGTTTCTTTCTGTGTGTTGTACTTTGAATATGATGGACTTGTCTTTTTTCAACCAAACTTACTATGGAACTATGGAACCACTCTTGCGTATTTGACCTATAACAATGAATGCTTCTTATAGACAAAAAACAGAAAAGAGAGGGCGCACCTTTGTGCATTATCTTTAAAAAGGTTTATTAAAACAGTGCTCGCTGTGCTCCCTTGATGAGCACATTATTTAAGGTACCGTAAGAGATGGATACTGTTAGGCTCTGAAGAAGAAGGTGCTACCTTCGAAACGCATCAGCCAGCAGCGGTCTGCACGTCTTGTCCATGGTCTGGAGACTGCTGCCATCATTTGACTATTATGCGTGATTTTTATCTACCCTTGTGAGTAGTACTTTTACGTTTTCTGTTTTGATAAACCTTTTTAAAGATAATGCACAAGGCCGGTGCGCCCTCTCTTTTCTGTTTTTTGTCTGTATGTTAGGATTTCCCTATCCTTGAGGGCAGCAAGGCTGAAAGCTACCATCCATCGAGAACTTTGAACTGTCGGGCTTATACATTTATGCACAAGAGTTTTTGTTTTGTTTTGTTGTATTGAATGCTTCTTATAGTCTGTGAAAAATACAGTAGAAAGAGTTGCGTTTTATATAATTTATTTTTGCAAAAAATACTTATTTAAGTCTGCTAGAAATTTTGTGAGCTAATAACTTTCTGTACTCTGCGCCTGTGCTGATTGTTATAAGTTAGCACTGTTTCCAACTATCAATTTGGACTAAACTCCCCCGTCTTACCCCCTATATTATGAAAATGTTCCCCATAGATATAGTACTGTAAGTGAATGAGCTCTATCACACTATGACAGAAGTGGGTTACTAGCAAGTTCACCTAGTGAAGATAAAGGAAAAAAGCCTAAAAAAAAGGAATGCATACACCACATCAAAACTATGAAAGTTGCAATACATTACATTTTTCTCCTTGCAATTAGATTTGCTTTAAATGTGGTGTTTTTGTACCTGGGAATTCAGCAAAATGAATGGTAGAAGGACTTTGTTAAAAAAATATGATTTTCAACTCTGTGCGGATGTCTTGGAAAAATAGTGAGCAACAGAAATATAAAATTATATTTAGAAGGACATCCTGTACTCAAGCTGTATCTAGAATGGTGTCTATGAAGGTTTAAAAAGTCAGTAGATGCTGATATATAAAAGAGAAGTTCACTTTTTAGAAAAAAATAATAAATGCACATTTTTTGGAGCCTGTAAAGCATTGCACCAGCGATCAGCAGATCGCTAGTGCCATGCAGGTCTTCTCTAGATCTGTCAGAGTATCTGTGTGCCTATACATCCTGTACTGGCAAGCAGATACAATCTGACAGGAAGAATCATTGAACTATCACGGTGCTACACAGTGCTGTGGTAGTTCATTAACTGAACTACAAGTCAACATCCGCAAAGAATGTCAGGGCTTGTAGTTTATTCACACACAGAGCTGTGTAAATGAATGGCGCAGCCGTGTGAGCAGAGCCCCGCACGGCCGCGCTGATGTCAAAAAGTGACAGAAAGTACAGGGAACTTCTCCCCATACTGCTGTCACCGCGGGATCGCACAGTGGCTGCAGCATTGGGAACATGTTACATATTCCACCCTAAAAACAGGGGGAACTTATCCTTTAAGAACTAAAATGCATAGAGTAGAAAAGTATTTTAGTATATAGCAGTGGTCTTCAAACTGGGGCCCAGGGCCACATGTGACCCTTTACTTGACATTATCCGGCCCTTGGGGCACTTTTCCTTCCATTGATAAAACACACTCATCCTTCCACTGACACAACATTGGGGCATAATTCCTGCTACTGACATCAACAATGAGGCACTATTCCTCAAACTGACACCAACAATGGGGCACTATTTCTCCCATTGACACCAATGTTGGGGCACTATTCCTCCCACTGACACCAGCAATACGGCACTAATCCTCCTCCTAATACCAAAGATGCATGGTTTACTCCCACTGATGCCAGGACAATTTCTACTCATAATGGCCACAGTCCGGCCCCCTAAAGTTTTAACGACAGTAAGCTGGCCGTTTGTTTAGAAATTATGGCGACCCCTGGTATATAGGCATGTAAAGAATATAACAAAAATAAAATACTGCGCTATCTGTAAAAGAAATATGATTTACAATCATGTAGATCTAAACCTCTGCTGCAACTTCTTGTGAGACACACAATATCATACAAAATTAAAATTCAAGTTGCGCTGTTTGGTGATACCTTAATTATGTAACACATAAACCAATTTATATGTAATCCTGTGAAAATGGTGAAAAAGTCACTAGTTAGTCCTTGACGGAAAAAAAGCCAAAAGAGTCCATGTATTATAAGTGGTACATCAATGTATTCCTCCGCGATGGCATACAAACAAATCACCACAAGAAAAGTGCAAAAAGAAATGGGATAGTGCCTCCACCTTTGCACACACTGCCACTTACCAGCTGTAAATGATCTCCTATTACGGGAGATCAGATGCGCTTGTGGCTTATTACTCCGCTTCAGGTCTGTGTTGTGCGCCAATGCTCCCAGCGTCCTCAGCAATGAAAAGCCTCATACACAAATGCATTCAATAGGTCCCCATGGAAAGACAATAAAGGCTCCCATAATAGGAGATCATTAAGACCCCTTTTACGCTGAGGCGTTTTTCAGGCACTACATCGCCTGTAAAGCGCCTGAAAAAAGCCTCAGCTGCAAACCCAGTGTGAAAGCCCAAGTTCTTTCACACTGGGGCGCTGCGCTGGCAGGGCATCACAAAAAGTCCTGCCAGCAGCTTCTTTGCATCGGTGGAGGAGCGGTGAATACACCGCTCCTCCCCATTCAAAACAATGGGGCAGCGCTGCTATACTGTCGGCAAAGCGCCGCTACAGTGGCGTTTTGCATGCGGATTTAACCCCTTTTTCGGCTGCTAGCAGGGGTTAAAACCGCCCCGCTAGTAGCTTAATAGCGCCTGCTAAAACGGCGGTAAAGCCGCGCTAAAAATAGCGGCACTTTACCGCTGACGCTTGGGACGGCTCAGTGTTACAGCTGGTAAGCGGCAGTGTGTGCAGAGGTGGAGGCACTATTCCATTTCTTTTTGCACTTTTCTTGTGGTGATTTGTTTGTGTGCCACCGCGGAGGAATACATTGATGTACCACTTATAATACATGGACTCTTTTGGCTTTTTTTCGTCAAGAACTAACTAGTGACTTTTTCACCAATTGCATCATTTTATATTTTCAAAAATTTCTTTTCACAGGATTACATATAAATTGGTTTATGTGTTACATAATTAAGGTATCACTTAGAGTGTTAATTACCAAACAGCGCAACTTGAATTTTAATTTTGGTATGTAAAGAAGCCATTAGTGAAGAAAATCTGCAAAAACATATGGAGAATGAAGGTAACACTTGCGGGAGGAATACAATTTTGAAAAAAAATTGCATGACTGAGATAGACTCGTAGAGATTGGAAAGTTATAAAGATAGTTTTGAATATTACAGCTCAAACTGTATGTCGATACTGTACGGTTCGCTAGTACCACTCCCTGGGGAAGGAGTTCCACATTTTTACTGCTCTAACCTCAAATTGTGTTTGCTTGTCCTAATCAGGGACCTTAGCATAAGCAGTTTATTCCAGTTACTGGTTCACCTTTGATATATTTGTACATTGTAATCAACCGACCCCCAAGTGCCTCTTCTCCAGAGTGAAAAAGTAAATCTATGTAATGGATCTTCATAGCTGAGGTCCTCCATTCTCCCATGTTATTTTTGCTGCCTTTCACCAAACTCCACTTCAACAAAGCCTTTCCTGAGAATTGGTGAACCAATGTTTAACTGCATATTTAAGGTGAAGCTGAACCAGTGTTTTCTAAAGGGGAAAATTAGGGCTCATTTAGACATGCAAAGAAATTTGAGCACACAATAATGCACCTAATTCCTTAAGACGCGTTAACAGCACGTTTTTCATGCATTTGTGTCGCTTTAAAAAATACTTGCCTGGCGCCCCCTCTGTATTGGTTTTTTATTGTATGGATTTTTGTATTGTCATCTTGGCTAGTAACATTTTCTAAACGCATCTCAAACACTCTGTAAATGCCATAGAAGCATTTGTGATGCATTTGCTGTGTGTTGGCAGTGCGTTTACATTGACATCAAACAAAGCGTTTGCAGAGCGGCAAAGCCTGGTAAACAACACATGTCGACCTGTTTACATTGGCTTCAGCTTAGAGCAGTGTGAACAGTAAGCTTTTATGAAACTTTCAGCAAGCTTTTGCAAAGCTAATTGTCACTTTAAACAAGCTGCTAGAAGGCTTCAGTAGACTTTCAAAAAGCTTCAAGTACCGTAGTCCTAAAGCCTGATAGCAGCTTGTTTAAAGTGGCAATCAGCACGCCTATTAGGATCTGTGTTCAATTAGTGGATTGGGTCTCTCCCATATCACCAAATACTACCAAGCAGCACAACTATCAGTCCTACCTAAATATCATGCGGTCCACGAAACCCCACCTCTGGGTTGGCCTTGAAGCAGTAGATTGTGATCACCTCTCTGTCGCTAACCTCCTGTGGCTCCGTCTCTCGGATCGTAGACTTCTCCAGCCCGATTACGGCCCATTCTCTCTCCCTATGGGATAAACTTAGAACCCTATTTGCGCTCCAATCCCCCCATAATCCATTACAATCCTTCTTGAAGAATTCGTCCTTCTACCCAGCTGCTACCTCCCCTTCCTCCTTGCAGGCCTGGCATTCTGTGGTCTTCTTCGCCTCAACTACCTGACCACTATTGGTGTGCTGAACACCCCCCCAGTTCGGTTCGCACCAGAACTTCAGAACATGTAAAAAGTTCGGACCCGAACCACAAACCCTATTAAAGTCTATGGGACCTGGCCAAAAAAAAGGTATCGGGGCCTGAGTACTGCCCTGGAGGACATGTATCAATACATCAATGCAAACATTTAAGAGAGATTTTTAAAGAAGCAGTGATTTTAATGATGCTTAAAGTGAAACAAAAAAAAAAAAAATTACTTTAAATATAGTGCCTCGGGGTCCCCCTTAGTCTGCCTGCAGTTTGGCACATCCGTACTATGCATAAAACCTGCTGCAGCAAGACTGACATATATAAATAAAAAAATTACATTTAAAATTGAATTTCCTGGCTGCAAGCTTTCTTGAAAAAACAAAAAAAATTGCTGGCAATGAAAAAAAAAAAAAAGGCGTGGAGTCCCCCCCCCAAATCCATACCATATCCTGTTTCCAGCATACAGCCTGGCAGGCCATGCTCGCTCGTCCTCCCCCCCCCACCCCCCCCCTCCTGAACTATACCAGGTCACATGCCCAACATGGGGGGGCTGCTTTGGGATGGGGGGCTCTGCGCTCCCCATCACAAAGCACCTTGTCCCCATGTTGATGGTGGATGGGCGTCGTGATTGACGATGGCTCTATATCGGGGGGACATTTTTTTTTATTTTTAATAAAGAAATTGTCAAAAACTGTGTGTGTTTATTTTTGGTGAATGTACCCTATACTCATTCACATAGGAGGGATGGGATCTGGGGGCCCCCATATTCCAAAAAGCCCCCCGCCCACAGACCCCCACAACCACAGACAAAGAAAGAAAAAGGGATTTAAGGAGAGGCAATAGGGGTTATAGCAGTAGGAGACTGGATTGTCCTCATGGACTAAATCTCACCAAAAGATCAAAAGAAGCTGTTATACATTACAAATACATTGGTCTAATACAGGGGCGTGCTAGGTCTACAAAAGATCTGGGGCTAGAGCCCATAGCAGCGAAGTGGAGGCTGCAGGCATGGTACAAGAGATGCAGAGGCTGCAGGCATGGTACAGACCACCTCTCTCTCCAACAGCACAGACCACCACTCAGTACAGACCACCCCTCCTCCATCAGTACAGACCCCCCTCAGTACAGACCACCCCCTCCCTCATTATACACCCCCACATCAGTATAGACACTCCCACCCCAGTGCAGACCCCCCCATCAGTATAGACACCACCCTCAGTGCAGACCCCCATCAGTATAGACACCCATCTCTCAGTGCAGACCTCCCATCAGTATAGACACCCCTCTCAGTGCAGACCCCCCCCATCAGTATAGACACCCCCCTCAGTGCAGACCCCCCTAAGTATAGACACCCCCCTCAGTGCAGACCCCCATCAGTGCAGACCCCCCCATAAGCATAGGCACCCCCCACTGCAGACCCCCTCATCAGTATAGGCACCCCTTTCTCCTTCCATAGCGCCCCCCTGCACATGTCCACCCACATACTGTATAGTAAAGTGCACAGAACTCAGAACAGCGCAGATGGATATACTGTACACATCGGTGTGTTTCCCTCGTGCACCTCCTCCTGTGAGGATGTAAACAGAGAGGAGTGGGAGGTGGCTTCGGTCCGCTCTGCTGAGGGAGGTAGTCGCCAAGACCCGAGGGTGTAGGGCAGCGGGCGTTGTTAGCGGTGCCACTACCCACGGTATCACCCCTCTGGCGAGTGTCACCCAGGTGCGGCACGCACCCCTTGCCCACCCTAGCGAAGCCACTGCCTCGGGCTCATGCTGTGTCACTCAGTTACGAGACATCACTGGTTGCTAGATGCTGGGTAGTTCTAGCAAGCAGTGCAGTGGCAGAACAAAGTAAAACGGCCGAAATGTTAGTTATCTGCACGGCACCCACATCTGCCGCTGATGGGACCACTGCACCAGGTGAGAGACTTGGGCCTATGGGCCCCAGATTTGGGGCTATAGCCCTAATAGCCACCCCTAGTGACTCCACTGGTCTATTAGATATGATAATTATGGGACCGTTTCCAGCACATTTAAATAGGGAAGACTCACCTCAACCAGTATTCAAGGGTGCCAACAAATCCTGGTAATCTTTGGAATAAATAAAAGCAAACCAGGAGCACCAAGTTTCTCTAAACTTCTCTTCCCTGTGTTACAAAGAATCCGTAAGCTCTTCCTACTGACTTATAACATTCCCTTCAGCATGAGGAGTTTATAAATGGAAGACAATAAATAAGGAATATATTGCGTGGACTTGCAAAGTTTTTCAAAAGCCATTGTAGGATAAAGGGCGCTTCTTTGTGGCAGCGTAGCTAGAAGAACATTATGGATCTGGCTTTCTCTTTGTCAAGGGAAGGATTGGTGAAGTTCTGATGACATTCATCAGCGTATACTATCCCACTTGACCTACATGCATTGTCTTTCACAAATCATCGCTGAATTTGGAGAGGGCCTGATGGTCTTGGGGGTCTTGCACCACTTTGTGGATACCTGTCAATTCCTACATCCGTCCAATCGTGACTACACTTACTTCTCTGCCCCTCATCAAACTAACTCTAGACTCTTTTACTTTTTCATTTTCTACAAGGATCTACCCAATGTGTCCTCTGCCTGTCACGAGGGCCACTTACCTGATGTGAGACCAAAGTACTGGGGAAGCCTCCCTTGCACCTCGAGTCCTTAAAGCCTCTGGAGATGGTGCCAAGGGTGTGGAGCACCATGCAAGCCTTAGTTCAGGATACGAGCCGAGGTCAAGTCCAGTTGGGCAATAAAGCATAAAAGGGTTAATCAGAAGAAGAATGGTCGAGATCCAAGCCGGGGTCGGTTCCAATCTGGCAGCTGAGTACAAAAGGGGCAAAGACGTAGAATGGTTAAGGTACGAATCCGAGGTTAATGGCAAGCATCAATCAAGAGTAGTCAAACAGGTTTCCAGGTCACAACAGGTTCAGACAGAACCCTCTGGCCTCCGGATGCCCATCCAGGATAAAGCTTGCTGAAAGAACTGCCGGAGAAGATCTGGAGCGTGGATATGCAACACGGGTTCCCAGGAATTCTCTTCAGGGCCGTAACCCCTCCACTGTACCAGAAATTGGCGTCCACTGCCCCTTCTACGGCAGTCCAGGATGGCCTCCACCTCATCCTCCTCAATCCTCTTAATCATATTGGGAGGCGGAGGACGGCTCCACGTTCCCCAAAGGGGCTCGGGACTACGGGCTTCAGGAGGGAGGCATGGAAGACAGGGTGGATCCGGTAAGTTGAGGGCAGTTTGAGTTTGTAGACAACAGGGTTGAATTGGGACAGGACAGGGAAGGGCCCAATGAACTTAGAGCCCAATTTCTTGGAGGGACAGGCCAACTTTAAATGCCTGGTAGACAGCCAAACCTTGTCTCCCGGTTGAAGATCCAGGCCTCCCCGCCGCCTTCAATCATAGATGGTCTTGTAATCCAGCTGTGCCTTGGCCATGGTATCCTTTAGGAGCTCTAAGTTGTGTAGAAACTCCACTCTGTTCCAGACAGCTGGGACCGAAGCGGAAGCGGGTAGGACACGGGAAAAAAAGGGTGGTACCCCAGGTTGGTGTAGAACGGTGATTGCCTAATGGTAGAATGTATTACGTTGTTGTATGCAAATTCTGGGCAAGGAAGTCAGGATGCCCAATTGTCTTGGACAAAGGTGGAGAAGCAACGAAGGTACTGTTTAAGAGTTTGGTTTGTGCATTCCGTTTGTCCATTGGTCTGAGGGTGGTAGGCCGAAGAGTAGTGGTTCTCAATGTCTAGAGCAAGGCAGAGCTCCTTCCAGAATTTAGAGGTGAATTGAACCCCACGATCCGATACAATATTGCTGGGGACCTCATGGAGGTGTATGATCTCCTTGATAAAAGCCTGAGCTGTTTCTGGGGCGGAAGGAGTGCCAATCATAGGAATAAAATGAGCCAATTTTGTAAGGCGGTCCACAACAACAGATATGGAGGTAAACGCATCAGAGGGTGGTAGCTCCACTATGTAATCCATGCTGATCTGTTTCCCAGGGTCTGGAGGGAACAGGCAGGGGGCGTAGGAGACCCCATGATTTATTATTTTCTCTTTTGCTGTGATTGCATACCGGGCAGGAATTGACGTAAGCATGGCAGTCTGCCTTGAGGGTAGGCCACAAAAAGGTTTGCAAAAGCAGATCTGTCACGTACCTTACAGCAGAGAAATGATGAGGGCAGCCTCTTGCACAGTCCCGGTCCTAACACCCCTGGAAGTTGAGACAGGAACTGCTAGGGCAACGGGAGGGTGCAGGTGCCTGCAGACAGGTGGCTGAAGATCAGGAACACTGGAGCCTTTGAGGAGGAGGTGAGACACAGATCACCGGATAGGTCCAGGAACAGTCTGGCTAGGACACTTGTAGAGTCAGGAACAGGCAGGAGTTGGCAACAGGCTGGCAGTGAGGTACACAATCAGAAGGCAGACTCGTAGTCAGGGACAGGCAGAGGTTTGGCAGCAGACTGGCAGCGAAGTACAAGTTCAGGAGACAGAGCCGTAGTCAGAAGGTTGATGCAGGTAGCAGAGGCAGACAAAGATGCAGGGATAATCCGAGAGAATGGTCAAGAGGAAGCCGGGTGTTCAGGATCAATCAGGCAAGACAGCAACGGGTACACAGGAACAAGCTGAAGACAATCCAGCACTGACACCAAGTAAGCTCTTCCTTTAAATAGGGCGCCGTGCGCCATGATTCGTTGGCGTGTGCACGTGCGCATGCACTCCTGCTCGTGTAATAATAACAAGGAAAGGAGCACCTCTGAATATGTATCACAAACAAATTTTATTAAAAACAGCAATATCCACTCACGAGGGTAGGAGAAGTTGCATTCTGTGAGATCCAGAGATTGGAAATAAGCTGGTGCAGCCGGATGCAGACTTTAGTAGTAATCAGTCCAACACATATCCTGTGTTTATCCTGGCGATTTCCTGGATATCAGGATAAGGGTTCCAAGTAAAAGGACAGGAGACAGGGGGGGGGGAGACGTCACAGCAACCATACAGCCACGCTGACGCTCACCGCTGTGCATGGAGAGCCTCTAAGCTGTAACACGGCCGGCCGTGTGGGAGATCACAGCGAGGCTTGGAGAGCAAACAAAGCGTGGCACCCGGTGATGACGTCACATTAGTGCGATGCATTTCAGAATCGGCTTGCCATTGATGGTAGAATGGCCGCATTCCTTTATCAAGCATAGGGGATGGGAAAGACTCACTGGGGCATAGCTTTTTGAAGCGTTCAGGTTCTGACATGTGTTTGGGGATTTGCTCTATAACCCATACTGATAGGCCCGTAGTAGACTTGTTGTGGTGTTCGGCAAAATGCAGAGGGACGCTATGTTTGTCCTTTCCACCCTCAATGAGCCGTCGATACTGGCCTTCCCTACCCCTACCCCCCCTACCCAACCCCTCCTTTTCCCCTGTTTTTCTCCAGCCCCCCCCCCCCCATCTTCCGCAGATTCGATTTGTCTGTGTGTGCATGAATACACACACACACACACAATTTCTGCACTTTTATACATTCCTCATATGGCTGCGCACGCATGCGTACCTGCCCACGCATGCGTTTGCACCCGTGCGTGTGTAGATACACAACATACAATTCTCTAAAACCTCCCCCCCTTTTTTATTTTTCATGTTCAAGCCCCCCTATTTATTATTTATTTGCATATTTATTATACTTACACATTCTAAGGTCAACCTATTGTCTAAACATACTATATTCCATTTAATGAATCATGTATTTTCTTTTCTAGTTGCCCTTTAATTATCGCATGATACTTTTATTTTATTATATACTTGGTTTTCATGCCCATCAATGTTTATTTTTACTGATTATATATTTTTTATTGTTTCATCCATTTACCTTGCTCTATAATGATTATCCTTTCACCTCTATTGGTGCTTGCTGTAATAATGGTCTTTTTATTATGTTGCTGTAAGGTCCTTATTCCCCCTGTTGTTAAATGCTGCCCAACACGTATATTCTGCATGTCTCTTGGACTTCCTGGCCCCGCCCCCTGCCCACCCCCCTCGGACTATTTAAACCCAGTGAGTCTTTCCCATCCCCTATGCTTGATAAAGGAATGAGGCCATTCTACCATCAATGGCAAGCCGATTCTGAAACGCGTCGCACTAATGTGACGTCATCACCGGGTGCCACGCTTTGTTTGCTCTCCAAGCCTCACTGTGATCTCCCACGCGGCCGGCCGTGTTACAGCTTAGAGGCTCTCCATGCACAGCGGTGAGCGGCAGCGTGGCTGTACGGTTGCTGTGACGTCTCCCCCCCCCCCGTCTCCTGTCCTTTTACTTCGAACCCTTATCCTGATATCCAGGAAATCGCCAGGATAAACACAGGATATGTGTTGGACTGATTACTACTAAAGTCTGCATCCGGCTGCACCAGCTTATTTCCCATCTCTGGATCTCACATCCCCTGCAGGAACCGCTGCGACCTATAGTTCTACTGCTCAGCCAACTGACCTGAATGCAACTTCTCCTACCCTCATGTGAGTGGATATTGCTGTTTTTAATAAAATTTGTTTGTGATACATATTTAGAGGCGCTCCTTTCCTTGTTATTGTTCTAGCTTGCTGGATCCTGCTTTTGGCTCCATCGGTGGCTGGCCTAACTGACCTTCTTTTATGTACTCCTAACATATATGCATGAACATTTGCATGCATCTTTCCCGTTTATTTTAAGTTTCTGGACTAATCGGTTTTTTTGAAGGTAATTGTGCTCTGCGCCTTTTTACTTGTTTTTTACTCCTGCTCGTGTAAGTGCGCCAGTGCGCATGCTTGGTCTGGAACTCATTCGTTCTTGCCTACGCACGTTCGTATCGGAGGAACAAAGATTGATGGCTGGTGTACGGGAATGAACGTTTGCTACGATGGTTCTCTGACATTGCCCTCTCCTTACGGGCAGCCTCCGGATGCCCATCTGAGCCATCTTTTCCAGATGGGAGTGATGAAAGGCTTGTATAAGTCTTTGGGCATGGAGGTTTGTCTCAGGCTCCCAGGAATTTTCCTCTGGACCAAAACCTTTCCATTTAATCAGATATTGATTCTGTCCCTGCCTTCTCCTGCAGTCCACAATGGTCTCGATCTCAAACTCCTCTTCTCCATCCACCATTATAGCTTCTGAGGGTCCCACTTCATGACCCGGAAAGGGATTTATAACATCGGGTTTCAGTAGGGAGGTATGAAACACAGGGTGGATCTTAAATGAATCAGGGAGTTCCAGCTCATACACCACTGGGTTAATCTTTTTCTTGATGGCAAAGGGTCCCACATATCTAGGTCCCAGTTTCCTGGATGGACATGCCAGTTTCAGATTTACTGTTGAGAGCCACACAGCGTTGCTGACCTTCAGATCCAGTTCCCCTCTCCTCCTCCTGTCAAAGAACTTCTTATTATCCTCTTGTGCCCTGGAAATGGTCTCTCTCAGCACCTGGTTATTGGCCGCAAGGAAGCTCAATCGGTCTTGGACAGTTGGCAAAGGAGAATCCGGAATTAGTGTTGGTTAGAAAGAGGGGTGAAACCCATAATTGGAGAAGAAGAGTGATTGGTTGGTGGCTGCATGGGCAGAGTTATTAAATGCATATTCAGCCAAAGGCAGTAGTGAAGCCCAATCTTCCTGGGTAAAGGAGGAGAAGCAGCGTAAGTACTGTTCTAGCGTCTGATTAGTACACTCTGTCTACCTATTAGTCTGGGGGTGGTAGGCTGAAGAGAAACTGAGTTTGATGCCTAGAGCTTCACATAATGCTCTCCAAAATTTTGAAGTGAACTGCACTCCACGATCAGACACAATGTCACTAGGAATTCCGTGCAGTCTGATTATTTCTTTAATGAAAGCTTTGGCAGTCTCCGTTGCTGATGGGGTCCCTTTCATTGGCATAAAGTGTGCCATCTTGGAGAGGCGATCAACCACCACAAAGATGGACGAAAATCCCTCTGAAGGGGGGGCTCCACAATAAAGTCCATGGCAATTTTATCCCAGGGTCTTTCGGGAAAGGGCAATGGTCTTAGTAATCCCCATGCTTTGCTTTTACTATTCTTGTTCCTGAGGCAGGTTGGGCAAGAGCTGACATATTTCCTGCAATCTTTTGCTTAGTTGGGCCACCAGAAATGTCTCTGAACCAGGTCCATGGTTTTGAATCCCCTGAAATGGCCAGCCAAAAGGTAGTCATGGCATGCCTGCAAGATGGTGGTGCGCAGATTTTGTGGTATGAAAATCTTATTATCCTGCCAATAGAGTCCATCTTTACCTGAAGGTTCCTATCCGGAGGCAGAGAGGCTCCCCTGGATGCTTGGCAGATCTGTGATAATAAATCGGGTTGTTAGTAGGAAATTTCCAGCCTGTGGGATGGTATCTGGTTGGGGTGGGGCTTCGACTTCCATAAACATGCGGGAAAGTGCGTCAGATTTTACGTTTTTGGACCCGGGCCGGTAGGTAATATGAAAGTTGAAGCGTGAAAAAAAAAAAGCCCATCTTGCTTGCCTGGGTCTGAGGCGTTTGGCAGTTCTGCCCACATCATAGTTTCTCTCCGATGACCCTAATTTCTTTCAGAAAAAAGCCAGAGGGTGCATTAGAGACTTAGGTCCTTGGTGCTGGGACAAGATGGCCCCTACAGCATTTTCTGAGGCATCCACTTCCAGGATGTAGGGGAGAGCAGAATCGGGATGCTTCAATATCGGAGCAGAGGTAAATAGACTTTTTAGTTTGTCAAATGCAACCTGAGCTGCCTCAGTCCATTGGAAACGGTTCTGTTTCTTGGTAAGCTGAGTGATGGGTGTGATGATACCGGAGAAGTCTTTAATGAATTTCCTGTAAAAATTAGAGAAACCGATGAAGCGTTGTACCCCTTTCTTATCGGTTGGGGGTGGCTTCACATGATCACGATGTAGGTCTAGAGAGGCCGAGAAAATCAGAAAGTCGTCCAGGTACACGATTATCCACAATCAGAAGGCAGGCTTGTAGTCGGGGACAGCCAGAGGTTTGGCAGCAGACTGGCAGCGAAGTACAAGTTCAGGAGACAGAGCCGTAGTCAGAAGTTCAAGCCGGGGTTGATGCAGGTAGCAGAGGCAGACAAAGATGCAGAGATAATCCGAGAGAATGGTCAAGAGGAAGCTGGGTGATCAGGATCAATCAGGCAAGACAGCAACGGGTACACAGGAACAAGCTGAAGACCATCCAGCACTGACACCAAGTAAGCTCTTCCTTTAAATATGGCGCCGTGCGCCATGATTCGTTGACACGTGCGCACGCACTCCTGCTTGTGTAAGTGTGCATGCTTGGTCCGGGACTCGTTCATTCTTGCCTACGCACGTTCGTATTGGAGGAACGAAGATTGACGGCTGGCGTACGGGAATGAACGTTTGCTACAATGGTTCTCTGACAAGATCGGTGGTTTTGGTCACCCCGAAATCCCCTACTAACTTGTTGTCATGACAGAGTTTGACCACAGGAACTCTCAGTTGAAGGGGCACAAACACAGCATGGTCATGAAAGAAAAGTCCATCCTTTTCTTGCAGATGTTCTCCTGAGGGCAATTGGTCTAGAGAGGAGGCCAGTTTAATTCTGGACACGAGGTCATCCATAAGTAGGAAGAAATTATAGGCAGGGAGTATCCCGTCCGTTGTTGGTGAGTTATCTGATGTGGGATACATGCAGGATAGAGGATCAGGTTCACAATTCTTGGATCCGGGATGGTATGTGATATGCATTTGAAATTGGGTGAAGAAGAGAGCCCATCTGGCTTGTCTAGGTCTGAGACGTTTAGCTGTATGGAGGTATTCCAAATTCCTATGATCAGTGTAGATAAGTATAGGGTGCGAGGTTCCTTCCAATAGATATCGCCATTCTTCCAGGGTCAGTTTAATAGCCCCCTACATCATAGTTCCTTTAGGCTGGGGACAACTTCCTGTAAAAGAAGGCAACAGGATGCAACATGGCTGTTATTTTGTGGCGCTGAGAAAGGACTGCTCCAACTGCAATCTCTGAAGCATCGACCTCCAAAACTTAAGGCAAGGCTGGGTCGTGATGACGAAGGACCGGGGCAGAGGTGAATTGCTTCTTGAGTTTGTCGAAAGCTGTTTGTGCTGAGGGGGACCACAGAAAACTGTTGTTTTGCTTGGCGAGTTGTGTGATAGGTGAAATTATTGGAGGAGAAGCCTTTGATGAATCTTCTATAAAAATTGGCAAATCCCACGAACCACTGGGCGCTCTTATGGTCCGAGGGTACAGGCCATTCAAGAACTGCAGTTACCTTCTGGGGGTCAATGGACCAGAAGTCGAAATAATGAGGCCAAGGAATTGTATGGTATCTTTCTCAAACTCACATTTTTCAAGCTTGGCGTAGAGTTTATGGGCTCGGAGGCAAAAAAGGACTTTTAGCATGTGGATGTGATGTGCCTCGAGGTAAAGTGAAAAAACAAGGATGTCATCTAAGTACACCATCATAAAGAGGTCAAGAAAATCCCAAAAAGATGTTGTTCACCAAGTGTTGGAAAGTTGCTAGGGAGTTACACAGCCCAAATGGCATGACCAAATACTCAAAATGGCCAAACCTAGTACGAAAGGCCGTTTTCCATTCATCGCCCTATCTTATCCGTATTAAATTGTAGGACCCCTGTAGGTACAATTTTGAGAAGACCTTAGCGGTGCGGAACCTCTGAATGAGCTCAGGGACTAGAGGCAACGGATATCGATTCTTGATTTTGATACTGTTTAATTCTCTGTAGTCGATACATGGTCTTAAAGAATGGTCCTTCTTTTCCACAAAGAAGAGTCCAGCACCAGCAGGAGAGGTAGAGGACCGGATGAACCCTTTCCTAAGATTGTCATCAATGTATTTTCGGAGGACTTCTAATTCAGGCTTAGAGAGTGGGAAGATCCTCCCAAATGTTATTGCAGAACCAGGAAGAAGCTCAATGGGGCAATCATATGGCCAGTGAGGCGGCATGGATTCAGCCCCCCTTTTTGTTGAAGACGTCCAGGAAGTCTCTGTAAACCTAGGGGAGAAGAGTGTTGTCATCTGTGGAAAGGGGTTGAACCATCAAACAGGCTCGTTGTGAGAAACAGTGGTGTAAGCAATAGGGTGAGCCGAAAGACACAACTTCAGTGGACCAATCAATCTGTGGCTGGTGCTGTCGAAGCCACGGTAACCCCAAAATAACCGGAAAAATGGGGGGAAGAAATCACGTCCAGCCGAAGACATTCCCTATGGTCTGCTTCGGTGATGGCCAATATGAGAGTGGTCTCATGGGTTATGGGACCCGAGGTTGGTGTGGAGCCATCTGCCAGATGAACAGTAAATGGCTGGGGCTTCTTCTATCCTTCCCGGTATCTGCAAAGAGAGGCAGAGAGTCAGATGTGAGGATTTAACAACGTACGGTGAAACAGATGGGGTTTCAATCCATTTACTCATCCTAATGGGACATCCCTGAAGAAAGTGACCCTCTCCACCACAATACAGGCATAAATAGTTCAGGCGACGGCGTTGTCGCTCTTCGGGTGTAAGGAGTACACGAACTAAGCCGAGTTGCATTGGTTCTGTGTCATGAATTGGGGTTGATGCGCGGGTCTCAGGGGTTCTCAGGTGTGGAGCCATGGGTACTCGTGGGAGCATCCATGTGGGACGGGCCATACCGTTCCCTACAATGTTCTCTGAGTCTGCGAGCAAGCTGGACAGCCAACTGAATTGTAGGTTCCAAAGTATCAGGGAGCCCCACTCTTGCTAATTCGTCTTTGAGGGGCTCGGACAGGCCCAAGCTAAACTGATGATGCAAGGCAGCATCGTTTCATGCAGTGTCTGCAGCCCACTTGCGGAATTCCGTTACGTAGTCCTCAACAGGGCATTTCCTCTGTTGTAGAGAGGTCGACACTGTTTCAGCCGTGGTGGTTTGTTATGGGTCATCATAAAGGATTGCCATGGCATTAAAGAAAGACAGTGAGTGCAGTATAGGACTCTCCCTTTCCAATAGCTGATGAGCCCATGCTTTAGGTTCTTCTGTAAGTAAGGCTACTACGAACCCGACCTGTGTATCCTCTGAAGAGAAGGTCCTAGGCTGTAAGGTAAAGTATAGCCGACAGGCATTCCTGAAAGCCCGGAACTTGCGGCGAACCTCTGAAAAGTGTTCTGGCATTGGAACCCGTGGTTCAGGAGCTGGGGTAGAGATGGGCTGCTTCATAGCCATAACAGGTGGTTCCGCAGGGCTCAGAACTGAGGGATTGGCCACTGCAGTCAGCCGACCTTCCAGTTGAAAGTATCCCTCTTGTATGGACGTCAGGGCCTGAGACACAGAGGCCACTTGTTGGCACAGGGCCTCGAATGCGGAAGCACTCCCCTCAATCTCAGACATGGCTGGATTATTCTGTCACGAGGGCTACGCACCTGATGTGAGACCGAAGTAGTGGGGAGGCCTCCATTGCACCTCGGGTCCTTAAAGCCTCTGGAGATAGAGACAGAGACTTGGTGGAGACACCGAGTGGCAGGGGTGCCAAGGGTGCGGAGCACCGTGCAAGCCTTAGTCCGGGATCCAAGCCGAGGTCAAGTCCAGTTGGGCAACGAAGCAAAAAAGGGTTAATCAGAAGAATGGTCGAGATCCAAGCCGGGGTTGGTTCCAATCTGGCCGCTGAGTACAAAAAGGGCAAAGAAGTAGAATGGTTAAGGTACAAATCTGAGGTCAATGGCAAGCATCAATCAAGCATAGTCAAACAGGTTTCCAGGTCACAACAGGTTCAGACAGATCACACACTAACACAAGAACAAGGGGGGCTGAAGATAATCCAGCCATTTGGCAGTGTCTGGGCTGGGCTTATATAGGGATGTTTGAGGTCACTTCCTGTACACCTCCTGGGCATTTTCCCACCTTTTTCCATCAGGTTGATGTCACTTCCTGTGCGCCTCCTGGGTATTTTCCTACCTTTTTCCATCAGGTTGAGGTCACTTCCTGTGCGCGTCCTGGGCATTTTCCTGCCCTTTTCCATCAAGTCTTCTGCACAGGTGCAGGTTGGCACCCTGAGGCGTCCCATTGTGTCCCTTTAATCCCATTGTGGCTGTAATAAATCTTTTAACCACTGCACTTAGAGGCGCCTTTCTCTTTCCTTTATGACCCTCTAGAGCTGCTTCTTCTCTACAAAGTGCTGCCTTCAGTGCCATCTCTCCATTGCTACTAAGGACCGGCTACCCAGCCTCGCCAGAGCGCCCTCATCTCTCCCTATTTTCTGCATCGCCAGGGAAATTAATTATTTGATTCCCTGCAGATTTTGTAAGTTTTACCACTTACAAAGAAATGAAGGGTCTATAATTTTTATCATTAGACAGAATATCAACAAAAACTTCAGAAAAAAACACATGGTAGAAATGTTATAAATTGAGTTACAGATCAGTGAGTGAATTCAGTATTTGAAAAAAAACATGACTTAGTACTTGGTGGGGAAAACCTTATTGTCAAGCACAGAGGTTAGACATTTCTTGTAGTTGGTTACGAGGTTTGCACACATTTCAGGAGGGATTTTGGGCCACTCTTTACAGATCGTTAAATCCTTAAAGTGGATGTAAACCCGAAAATGTTTTCTTTTTTTTTTTTTTTTTTGATGTCATAATGTAGAGTATAAGATTTCCTAACATTTGAGTCCAGTCTTGCCACAAAGAGTTAATCCAGCTCTGAGCAATCCTCTTTTATTGAACAGTGAGATAAATCTTGACAAACGGAGAAAAATGTTGTCAAATCCTCCCCCTTGCTGTGAGTGACAGGTAATTTACATATCTCGTGCACTAGCCTAAGACATGCATTATTTTTTAATTCCCACCCCCACTCCTTTCTTCAGCAGCTCTGCAAGGAGTGGCTGTTCCACACCTCAGCATGATTTGGCATGCTGAAGTCATGTGGTTACTTTCTTGTCTTTTCACTGGATGTTAGAGATCATAGCAGAAGTTCAATGTAAAAAATACACAGGAGAAATGCATATTGACAAGGGGAGTGTAGAGATGGGCGGGGAGTCTACTGACATCACGACTCAACCCACCGAGCTCCAGACAACAGACCCACCCACAGAATATGCAGTTTTTGGGGTCTCATAACAGATAGAGGAGAGACGTTTGACAGGTAAAGATACATGCAGGAGGCATGTATATCCTTATAGATAACCCCTATGGTAGTAGTTTAGAAAGGATGACATTGGGTTTACATCCACTTTAAGGTTTCTTGGCTGTCGCTTGGCAACTCATTTCAGCTCCCTCCATAAATTTTCTATAGGATTAAGGTCTGGAGACAGGCTAGGCCACTCCATGACCTTAATGTGCTTCTTCTTGAGCCACTCCTTTGTTGACTTGGCGCTATGCTTTGGGTCATTGTCAGGCTGGAAGACCCATCCACAACCCATCTTCAGTGTTCTGGCTGAGGGAAGAAGGTTCTCATCCAAGATTTTACAAAACATGACCCCCGTCCATTGGCCCCTCAGTGCAGCAAAGTCGGCCTTTAGCAGAGAAACAGCCCCAGAGCATAATGTTTTCACCTCTGTGCTTGACTGTAGGGATGGTGTTCTTTGGGTCATAGTCAGCATTTTTCTTCCTCAAAACACGGCAAGTTGAGTTAATGTCAAAGAGCTCAATTTTGGTCACATCTGATCACAGCACTTTCTCCCAATCCTTCTCTGAATCATTTAGATTTTCATTGGCAAACTTCAGATAAGTCTGTACATATGCCTAATTGAAGAGGGGAACCTTGCAGGCGCTGCAGGATTTCAATTCATGGCAGCGTTCTGTGTTACCAATGGTTTGTTTGGTGACTGTGGTCCCAACTGTGTTGAGATCATTCACAAGCTCCTCCCATGTAGTTCTGGGCTGATCCCTCACTTTTCTCATGATTATTCTTACCCCATGACATGAAATCTTGCATGGAGCTCAAGAATGAAGGCAATTGATAGTTATTTTGTATTTCTTCCATTTGCGAATAATCAAATAATAATAATAAAACAGTTGTCTCCTCACTAAGCTTCTTTCTTCATTTTTCTGGATTTTTGGTTGATATTCTATCACTTAAAATACACCTATGATAAAAATTATAGACCCTTCATTTCTTTGTAAGCGGACAACCTCAAAAAATCTGCAAGGGTTCAAATAATAATTTTCCCCACTGTATGCTAGAGGTCACCAGAGAATTAAAAGCTGTGGGAAGCCCACAAAGTCTGGCTAGGGGCCTCTTCATAAAGCATGGAGCCCGTCAAAAGAATCAACACTCCAATGTCAGACCCTATACGCACAATTTCGCACTTTGGAAGCCCTCCACAAAAAGTCTCTTGCCCTAGTGGTGCACTTTGAACTCCTGGCCCTTCGGGAGAAATGTAATTTGTTTCTATTGGATGACCTTAAACAGAAACTTGTGAAGCTACACAAGTCCTTCTATGAGCTGTGTGTTGACGACAGCCCTCAGGAGCCTGCAACAGAAAACCTACATCTCCTCTATCTCTTCCCCATCGGGAGCCAAACACGTCAGGTCAGGTTCCATAGCTCAGGAAATTCAATCTTACTATCATCAACCAAACAATATGCTCTAAAGTAATTTCTTCATGTCTCAGGCTATCCAAAATAGGCTCAGGAGACTCGAGAATCCCTTGAAGCCTCTATCTCGGATGTGGAGCTTCATGCGGCTATCGTGTCAGCTAAATTGGGTAAAGCCCCCAGTCCTGATGGTCTATCAACATTGTACTATAAAACCTTCAGAGATAGCCTCACACTCTATTTTCTTTGCAATTTCAATTCCATAGTGGATGGGTCATCCCTCCCAACAGACTCCCTCAGGGCACATATCATGGTGCTCCATAAACAAGTTCTCTCAAAATGCAATAGTTAGAAACCAATTGCCCTCCTCAATGGGGATCTTAGACTATTTTCCAAGTTTCTTGCCAACAGACTGATCTCTCATATAGCTTCAATCATCCACCCCATTCAAGGAGGTTTTATCCTCCAACGGAAAGCAGGAGACAACACTATTAGGGTCATTAACCTTATCCACTTAGCGAGATCAAAGGCCTCTCCACTCCTCATGCTTTTGTCCACTGAGAAGGCCTTTGATCACGTCAACTGGCAATTTCTGTGCTCAACCCATTCATACATAGGTCTGGGATCTCACATGCTTTTGTGGGTTTCGGCTTATTACTCAACTCCACAGGCTGTGGTGCGGGTTAACAAGATGCATTCCAACTACTTCAAATTGTCAAATGGCACTAGACAGGACTGTCCCTTATTGCCTTTAATTTTTGTGTTGACCATAGAACCGTTACTGTGCTCTATCTGGGTTAATCCAAATTTTAAGGGGCGCACCAATAGGTCAGGCCAACATAACCTAAAAAATAGGCCTAAATAACAAACACCTTGACCGCTTCTTAGACATGGTCAAATTTGGCCTTCTACATTTTGTGTCATATTCCAGATGTCTTTTCCTGACACACATCCAACAATTGCTGGGTCGGGAACCCATGCCGGTTTTTTATTTAAAATTTGGCTTGGAGTTCCTCCTCAAGATTCCTAGCAAACACAGTGCCTGGCATTGGCGGGGATCCAACTCGGATCCCCGCACCAGTGTGAACCCAGCTCGCAAGGTGTCAATCTCGCCCATAAAAGTGGCGAGATTGACACAATATCAGACAACAATACAGAAGTTGACCAAAGGGTGGTGGTAAATAGGTGAAAAACCACGTGATTTGGTGAAAGTTGGCTGGAAAAGTCCTGCCATCTGTATGCAAGACAAACTTCTGGCCAACGCCCTTTGTACAAAAATCCAAGGGAAAGTTTGTACAAAGTCCTATAGTGTGTATGGGGCTTTAGAGTTTACTAAATTAAACATACTGGAAAACAGTGGCGGCCCATCCATAAGGGGCACAGGGGCACCGCCCCCCTAATCCATGCGCCCGGCCCCTAACCTACAATCAGGGCGCCGGAGGCATGGATTCCAATGGGGTTCTTTTTTGTTTTTGAAGCACATGATTAGAAAAGGGTGGGCTCTGGGTGTAGAGCACTGCGCCCTAAGCCCACCCAGTTGTGGGACAATAGCGAGGTGATATTCGCTATTGCCTTCCTGATTCTCCTCCTGGCCAATCAAGAGACCCAATTGGCCAGGGAGTCTTAGGACCCACTTCCTTTTCGGCCAGGAGGAGAAGGCCCCAGAGTGAGGAAAAAGCCATATTAGGAACAATATGTGCAGCAGGGATAGCTCACATCCAGCACTCCCCGGCTCAGACAGTGGAGGGAGGAGGAGGAGAGATCAGAATGTCATCCCGGCCAGGACTCGTCACTTGCCTCCTAAGGTTAAGGAGGTCTCTGATCGCTGACTTCCCGTTCGTCCATCTCCCACCAGGGGGGTGATCTCTGCCTTCCCACCCATCCATCTCTCGCTGGGGGGCGTTGCTTTGCCATGAGTTGCCATGTTAAACTTCCATTGACCATTATGAACGAGTGAGACTGATAATACCAAATTTAACACACCTGCTCCCAGGGCTGGACTGGGACAAAAATTTGGCCCTGGACTTCATCCAGACCGGCCCACTTTAATTTAGCAAGCCACTGAGAGTCTGAGAAACATTGAGCACCAGCCACCACTGCTGGAAAGGAAAGAATATACTGTACATACAATACTTCTTGAGCGATCAGAAAAATCAGAGGGAACGCCTGATTAAAATCTAATTCTGGGCTCAGCTCCTGCCCTCTGCTGCTCCCCTTCCCCCACCTCTACCTTGGAAGCCCCTTACTTCCATAGTTTTAGATTTTTCTATACTTACCTTTTTCAAGTCATCAGGCTGGTCACATGACATTGAGAATCCTCGTCCTTTTTGGATTTTCTCCTGCCAGTAAAAATGTAATTTCCAGCTTCCGGAATATTTTACACACATAACCACATTACCACATAAATGATCAAGAAAATGGCACTTTGCTTAAAGTACCATAAAAAAAGAGCAGGTTTCCTGATAATCATAGACCCACTGAAGATATCACAGTCTGTTTAATTCCAGAGTCACAGGCAAGGTCTATTCCTTAAGGTATATTCCAGCTTACCAGTCTTCAGTTGTGGTGGCTGCATTTATTTTCTTTTTTTCCCTTTATTTTTACATAGTGGCCCTGCCACTAACACACTTCCTGTCCTAGCATGACATGACATAGGACAGGAAGTGTGTTGGGACCACAGAACCCCCCCCCCCCCTTCTCATTTTCTCCAGCTGGGAACAATGCAAAATGATAAGTCCTGCACAGGAAAAAATTCTACTATCAGATTTTCTGGCAGGATCAGCATGTATTTTTTTTGCCATTTTTTGTACTTATTAATAATCTGCAAAAAGAAGAGTACATTAGAAATCCCCCTTCCTAATATTAGCTAATGGTCCAAATGACCTCATGGCCAAATACCACAGTAAATTATCTCTCTAACTAACATACTGCCTACATTCTTTTGATTCATTTTATTTAAGTTACCTTTTGTGTTGTCTGTGAATCCTAACTTCTCAAAGAGAGGAAAACGAGGGCGATCTGCTATATCCTCGGATCTGTTGATTAAGGCTTCCTTCATTGCTTCAAATCCATTAAGCACCACTATCTTGTGCCAGAAGAACTGCACACTAACAATGTCTCCAAACTTTTGCCTCACCTGTTGAAAACATATTGCATGAATTTTATTGTAATGATAATTTGTGTATAATGCCAAGATATAAATATTTAAAGTATATCTAAACTCTCACCTTGTAAAACAACCCATTTATTTTAAAATAGAAATGAAAAGGAAAAAACATTTGTGTGTACAGTGCATCTGGAAAGCTCTTCACTTTCTCCATATTTTGTTATGTTACAGACCTATTCAAAAATCGATTAAATTCATTATTTTCCTCAAAATTCTACAAACAATACCCCATAATGACAACGTGAAAGAAGTTTGTTTGAAATCTTTGCAAATTTATTAAAAATAAAAAACAAAAAAAAATCTCATCTACATAAGTATTCACAGCCATTCCTCAATACTTTGTTGAAGCACGTTTGACACCAATTCTAGCCTCAAGTCTTTTTGAGTATGATGCTACAAGCTTGGTACACCTATTCTCTCATTCTTCTTTGCTGGACCTCTCAAGATCCATCAGGTTGAATGGGGAACGTCAGTGCTCAGCCATTTTCAGATCTCTCCAGAAATGTTCAATCAGGTTCAAGTCTGGGCTCTGGCTGGGCCACTCAAGGACATTCACAGAGTTGTCCCATTGCCACTCCTTTGTTATCTTGGCTGTGTGCTTAGGGTCATTGTCCTGTCGGAAGATGAACCTTCGCCCCAGTCAGAGGTCCAGAGCGCTCTGGAGCAGGTTTTCATCAAGGATGTCTCTGTACATTGCTGCGTTCATCTTTCCCTCGATCATGACTAGTCTCCCAGTTCCTGCCGCTGAAAAAACATTGTCACAGCATGATGCTGCCTCCAGTTATTGGCTTTTTTTATCCTCATGATCAGCATGAGAAGAATAGAAGAAAGCCAGTAACCGACTTCTGTTACAGGGACATCGGTCCCAATCTGTGCTCGCCAGTGCTGCTAATCCGTGCCAACCAGTGCCACCTATCAGTGTCCATTAGTGTCCACCAGAGCTATCTATCAGTGCCCACCAGTGCCACCTATCAGTGCCCATTAGTGCTGCCAATCAGTCCCCGTCAGTGCCTCATCATCAATGTCACCTATCAGTGCTGGCTATCAGTGTCACCTATCAATGCCCATCAGTGCCACCTCTCTGTGCCACCTATCAATGATCATCAGTGCCACCTCATCAGTGCCCACCACTGCTGCCTTACCAGTGCCACCTCATCAGTGCCCACCACTGCTGCCTTATCAGTGCTCATCAGTGCAGCTTCATTAATGCCCATCGGTGCAGCCTCATCAGTGCACAACAGTAAAGGAGAAAAATTACCTGTTTGCAAAATTTTATAACAAACTATGACATTTTTGTTTCTTTAACAAAAAATAAAAAACCCAGTGGTGCTAAATACTACCAAAAGAAGGCTTTGGGTGAAAAAAAATGATTAAAATGTAGTTTTGGTACAGTCGTGCATGACCGCGCAATTGTCGTTCAAAGTGTGACAGCGCTGAAAGCTAAAAATTGGCCTGGGCAGGAAGGGGGTAAAAGTGCCCAGTAAGCAAGTGGTTAAAGATACATATAAAACAGCAAAGCAAAATCCAATGTTCATATAGCCCACTATACCCTGGATTACCACTATATCATTCATCTTAATTTTCAAAGTTAATCATAATACTTCTTTGTCACACAGGTTAGTAATATGACACAGAGAAATAAAAAAAACTGTTTGCATGAATTATTAGCATGACATTAACCACTTGCTGACCGCTGCATGCCGATATACTTCGGCACAATGGCAGCGGTGGGCAAATGGGTTCTGCCTAGTCACATGACAGGGATCTACTGCTCCCTGTCATCGGGAGCAGTGATCGCTGTTATGTCTGTGGTAGCCCACACCCCCCCCCCAGTTAAAATCACTCCCTATGACACACTTAACCCCTTAATTTCCCCCTAGTGTTTAACTGCTTCAGCCCCGGAAGATTTTACCCCCTTCCTGACCAGAGCGTTTTTTTGCGATTCGGCACTGCGTCGCTTTAACTGACAATTGCGCGGTCGTGCGACGTGGCTCCCAAACAAAATTGACGTCCTTTTTTTCCCACAAATAGAGCTTCCTTTTGGTGGTATTTGATCACCTCTGCGATTTTTTTTTTTTTTGCGCTATAAACAATATAATAGAATATTAATATTAATATAAAATGCATTATTTTTAACATTTTGCTATAATAAATATCCCCAAAAATATATAAAAAAAACATTTTTTTTCCTCAGTTTAGGCCCATCGTATTCTTCTACATATTTTTGGTAAAAAAAAAAAAAAAAAAATCGCAATAAGCGTTGATTGGTTTGCGCAAAAGTTATAGCGTTTACTAAATAGGGGATAGTTTTATAGCATTTTTAAAATAATTTTTTCTTTACTAGTTATGGCGGACATGTCGGACATTTTTGACACATTTTTGGGACCATTGTCATTTATACAGCGATCAGTGCGATTAAAAATGCATTTATTACTGTGTAAATGACACTGGCAATGAAGGGGGTAACCACTAGGGGGCGGGGTTAAGTGTGTCCTGGGGGAGTGATTTCTAACTGTCAGGGGGATGGGCTGGTGTGTGACGTCACTGATCTCTGCTCCCGATGACAGGGAGCAGAGATCAAGTGACACTTGTCACTAGGCAGAATGGGGAGATGCTGTTTACATCAGCATCTCCCCATTTGTCCTCTCCGTGAGGTGATCGCGGGTATCTCCGTGGCGATCGAGTCCGCGGGATCCGCGACCCGACTCACGGAGGGCGGCGTACACGCAAAGGCACGGCGGGGAATTCAAATGGACGTACAGGTACGCCCATTTGCCCAGCCGTGCCATTCTGCCGACGTACATCGGCGTGCGCCGGTCGGGAACTGGTTAACCCCTTCCCTGCCAGTGTCATTTACACAGTAATCAGTGCATTTATATAGGACTGATCGCTGTACAAATGACAATGGTCCCAAAATAGTGTCAAAAGTGTCCGATGTGTCCGCCATAATGTTGCAGTCAAGATAAAAATCGCAGATCATCGCCATTACTAATAAAAAACATTAATAATAAAAATGCCATAACACTATCCCCTATGTTATAGACGCTATAACTTTTGCGCAATCCAATCAATATACGTTTATTGCTATTTTTTTACCAAAAATATGTGGAAGAATACATATCGGCCTAAACTGAGGAAAAAAATTTTTTTTTATATATTTTTGGGGGATATTTATTATAGCAAAAAAAGTAAAAAATATTGCTTTTTTTCAAAATTGTCACTTTTTTTGTTTATAACGTAAAAAAATAAAAACCGCAGAGGTGATCAAATACGACCAAAAGAAAGCTCTATTTGTGGGAAAAAAAGGATGTCAATTTTGTTTGGGTACAACATCACACAACCGCGCAATTGTCAGTTAAAGTGACGCAGTGCCGAATCCCAAAAAGTGCTCTGATCAGGAAGGGGGTAAAATCTTCCGAGGCTGAAGCAGTTAAGATAAATTTTTTTCTGGTTGATGAGGGCACAAATTACTTTTTTTTGGGAATCAAATCAAATTGCAATCACATATGCGAGCGTTTGATGCATGCATAGTGAAAGTAAATGTCATCCAGTATACATTTACACACACAAGAGCTGGTTCTGTCCAGCTCAGTATATTGCTTTAAAAAAAGGTATGTGTTCTTTACTAAATGTACATAATATAACTGGATACTAACATTTATAGGTAAAGTTGATCCAGGAAATATCTCCCCTGCTGGAGCAAATTGGATCTTTGCTGGTCTTTTTTGCCTTGCTCTGTGGGTATGCGAGTGTGTGTGTGTGTGTGTGTGTGTGATTGTTCATCCTTTTAATGGTTGAGCTAGATGGACTTGTGTCGTGTTAGTCAACCAGACTAACTATGCAACTATGTAATGATATACACTCTGTGGGGGAGATTTACTAACTGGTCCGCACAGAATCTGGAGCAGCTCTGCACAGAAACCAATCAGGTTCCAGGTTTTATTGTCAAAGCTTAATTGAACAAGCCGAAGTTAGAAGCTTTGTTTTTTTCAATCAGCCTGCAACAGATCACTGGACAGAGTGAGAACAGTTCAAAGTCTATACCAGTGCTGATGCTGAGTGATAACTTGCTGTGCAAACACAACTAATTCTGTGCCACTTGTACATAGAGGAACCATTTCAAGAAGAGACATGACTTATCTCTGCAAGGAGTAGGGTTGTCAAATGTCCAGGATTCACCCGGACAGTTCGGGTTCTGAATCATGTGTCCGGGTTTCAGACCACCTGAAACCCAGACACATTATTCAGACTGGACCATGGCTTCCCAGCAGGGTTGCTGGCTGCAGTTGCCCAAGCCGAGAGTGTCTGTTACACTATCTTTCACACTGCCCAACGTCAGCACTAACAGCTCCCCCACCAAAAACATGTGCAGATAGGAGAGAAGAGAGGGCTTGATCTGCTCCTCTTTCTCCCGCCCCTATCCCTCTGTGTATGCCCACACTCCAATCCAATAAGAAAAGGGAAGTGGGGGAGGGACATTTGAAGCCCAGCAGACGTAGATAAATCTGGATGAGAGGTGCTGACTGCTAAGGGGTGAATGAGCTCACCATCCATCCCTGTCTGTGACTGAATTCTGCCTCCTGCCTCTGAGTGAGTACACAAAGGTAAATCAGGGTTCACAGAGCACCCCTTACATCAGAGTTCCCCTTTTACACAAGAGGCCACAGTGTTCCCCCTTACATCAGAGTCCTCTCCGTACATCAGAGTTCTCAGTGTTTCCCAAAAAAGGGTTTCCAGAGCATCCCTTATGTCAGAGTCCCCAGAGTTCTCCCTTACATCAGTATGCAGAGTCCCCCTTACAGTGTAAGGGAATTCTGTAAGTTCAGATGTAAGAGCAAACTCTGCGTATTCAGATGTAAAGGGGAACTCTGCGGATTCAGGTTTTAAAAGGGGAACTCTCTGGACTCTGATGTAAGAGGGGACTCTTGTTATTTAATCACAAAATGTATGTACTATATAGTATATACCGTAAAAAATAATTACAGTGCCGCTAAAGTGTTCGGGTTTGACTTGAAGAAAAGGTGGCAACCCTAGCAAGGAGGGCACTCATTTTTACTTTTAATATACTGTATTTGAAGAATTTTTTGAAGTTCATCCTACTCTCATTTGCAACCTAACATTCTTTTGAATTAAAGCAGCCTTGATTTCCCTTTTAAATATTTGTTAAAGTAGAAGTCCACTCTAACACTATAAAATCCCTGCATCTATAGACATTCACGATCTAACACTAAACTATCTAGCCCTGTAAAGAAGAAATCGCTATACATACACTATACATCACTATACATGAAGCTGATGCGACCCGATCCCACACTGAGCTGTCAGCTGCGGCTTCGCTGTGGAGTCAGGTGCAGGGGACATGTCCGACAACGGAAGCCCCATAGTAAGTCTATGGGTAACATTACTCCCCATTCATTTCCCAGCCGTTGTCGACTGTGTCCTCTGCAAAGGTCTGCCTCTGGAGACCAGATCGGAACAGCTTAAAAAAAAGCATGTATACTGATTTCTTCTTTACAGGGCTAGATAGGTTAGTGTTAGATTGTGGATGTCTGTAGATGTAGGGATTTTAGTGTTAGACTGGATTTATGCCCTGTACACACGATCGGACATTCCGACAACAAAATCCATGGATTTTTTCAGACGGATGTTGGCTCAAACTTGTCTTGCATACACACGGTCGCACAAAGTTGTTGGAAAATCCGATAGGTCTGAACACGGTGACGTAAAACGCGTACGTCGGGACTATAAACGGGGCAGTAGCCAATAGCTTTCTTCTCTTAATTTATTCTGAGCATGCGTGGCACTTTGTGCGTCGGATTTGTGTACACACGATCGGAATTTAACCGATCGGATTTTGTTGTCGGAAAATTTTATAGCCTGCTCTCAAACTTTGTGTGTCGGAAATTCCGATGGAAAAAGTCCGACCAACCAAACCATATGAGCTGCATGTCGAGTTGAGATGGGAGCCCACACACGATCGGAATTTCCGACAACACAATCTGATCACACTTTTTCCGTCGGAAAATCCGACCGTGTGTACAGGGCATAACACTTTAAATTCTTAGGAACATTAAAATGACAATAATGTTTCTTAATTTTAATATTTTTTAAATGCCCTTCTTTATTCTTTATAGCTTTTTGCACTTTGAACACGGTTTTACTTTTAGCCTGTATTGCTGATTTATTAATTATTATTATTTATTACAGGTATTTATATAGCACCAACAATTTACGCAGCACTTTACTTATATATTGTACACTCACATAAGTCCCTGCTCTAATATTAGAGATGGGGAGTGGTGACGCCACTTCGTCCAATCAGAGAACACTTTGCATTACTTGAGAAAATGAAAGTGTTCTCTGAATGGCACCCATCCTGAGCGAGTGACCTCCTGTGTTCACTAAGCAACAGGGCAGCCACTCAGCATGGGACACTGAATCCACTAGTAATTACTGTAATAGTGATGCTTACTTCAGTGATTTGCAGCTTGTGTGGGGATCTTTCTGGTATGACACATGCATACTTTGATCCAAGCTAAACCAATGTAACTATTCAAAAAAATGAAAATCTAAACTTCAGCTTTAAGCTACTATTGTGTATTTCCCAGTTCTCTATTGGATTGAATATTTTTATTGGTTTTGCTTTCTGGTATTAGCATTGTATTTATAATTCTCACGCATTTATTATGTCATACATCCTAGGAGGCTACAGAACCAATCTCACAGCGTTCTGACATCTTGTGCATGTGCAGTAGGGAGCTGGCTGTGACTGATCAGGAAATCAGAGCCTGCTCCCAAATAAAAGATGATGGTGTGGTAAGACAGAGATGAAGATTCTGGGATGTAGGAAGACAGTACTGGACTTCTTGGCCTGGTTTTGCTTTTTTTTTTCTCCTATATTTCACCTGTTGATTCTACCAGTAACACAATTCTAGGGAGCAAGAAAAGTTCATTGGTAGGGATTGCCATACACTAAGGTAAACTTATGAAGCTAGTATACAGTATATAGCTTACCTGGTTGAAAAAGGCCATTGGATGTCTGAAGTCAATCTGTAGAATGTTACCTAGAAATGGCACTCCTCTGGGACCCGGAGGAAACCGTGGGCCCTTTTTTCTCTTCACAAAATCCAACAGGAAAAGACAAATAAGGACTGTGAATACTAGTAAAAATACATTAGAATACAAAAAGGGGTTAAGCTCTAACTTTGACATATTTGGTATAAATTCTGAGATGATCTTCTAGCTTCAATTATTTGCTTCAGGGTCTTGCATTTGTTGTAATGTGCACTTTGCCTAATGATTCTTCTGTACAAAGTACAATGGCAGTACTGCTAGCATTACGCAACATGGTAAAACAACTCCATGTAACGCCTCCCGCTGAGGTCATCTGCTGAATTTAAAGTGGCAACAACCATAGGATGCAGTGATGTATGTAGTAAGCAATGGCCCCCTAGTACAACCATTTTTGAGTGTGTATTCAGTATATGTATAAAACAGTACGTGTATTAAACAATACAAGGTTTATTAAATTATATTTGCAAATACATGTGAAGCCATACTGCTGCATTATAGTACTTCCATAAATCGTGGTCCCTAATTTAAAAGTATCTGGGTTCCCAACAAAGGAACCTACAGTATATAGCAATGCATAAACTAAGCACAGGCTTATCTAGAAACAGCAGCCCCTAACTATAGAGGGGGATTAAAAACTTCCAAACTGAATATTATTACATAGTAAAAGTTTATTTGATGGTGCCAGTAAGGCCGATTTAAATGATTTTTTTGTCTGGTTTCCTAATATGATACTACATTAGTGTTTTTGTACTGTTAATTATTAAACATGTAACAAAAGTGTATGTAAAATGTTTGTTTTTTTATGTTTTGGATATAGTGTGGAAAGGATGGAACCTTTCTCTGGTTTTTATTGCTGTCTGTGTCCTCACCATTGTCCTGACTATTGTTACTAGGACTAAAACCTTAAGCTTAACCACTAATGAAGTGCCTTTGTGATCAAAAGAAAGGAAAAAGGAAGGAACATTTCCTCTTTATTTTATTTATTTCACTCTTTACTGGGAATAAGATTCAGATTTGGATTTTTGTAATGTTCTTAAATGTCAGTGAAATTTTTGGTCAGCGTTTTGGTGCAGCCAATAATGTATGGGACCTAGTTAACTTAGTCCACACAGCTGCTATGGGGGCTGGGGGTGGAAGCTGGCTACATTAGTGGGTCTGCTAGGACAAACATTAAAAAAATCTGTGTACATTTGAAGAAAACACAAATCCAGTACTGTATTATCAGGGCTTTTTTTTGTCAGAGAAAAGGTGCAGGAACTCGCAGACTTCCCCACCGCCTGTGCCAGTAGTGATGTGACGCATTGTGCATGCCTCGTCAAATGGTGGATGTGGCAAAATTACACAGTGGGAGGGTCTTAAAGGGGCATTGGTAAAATTAGGAGTGTGTAAATTCACAGAGAAACAGGATTCAGGAGTGTGTTACGCACAGGGTGACGGGGTTCAGGAGTGTATTACACAAAGTTGCAGGGTCCAGGAATGCATTACACACAGGGTGTAGGGTTCAGGAAAGCTTTATGCAGAGGCTGCAGGGTTCAGGTGTACATTATGCACAGGGTAATTTAGTTACATAGTTACATAGTAGGTGAGGTTGAAAAAAGACAAGTCCATCAAGTCCAACCTATGTGTGTGATTATGTGTCAGTATTACATTATATATCCCTGTATGTTGCGATCATTCAGGTGTTTATCTAATAGTTTCTTGAAGCTATCAATGCTACCCGCTGAGACCACCGCCTGTGGAAGGGAATTCCACATCCTTGCTGCTCTTACAGTAAAGAACCCTCTACGTAGTTTAAGGTTAAACCTCTTTTCTTCTAATTTTAATGAGTGGCCACGAGTCTTGTTAAACTCTCTTCTGTGAAAAAGTTTTATCCCTATTGTGGGGTCACCAGTACGGTATTTGTATATTGAAATCATATCCCCTCTCAAGCGTCTCTTCTCCAGAGAGAATAAGTTCAGTGCTCGCAACCTTTCCTCATAACTAAGATCCTCCAGACCCTTTATTAGCTTTGTTGCCCTTCTTTGTACTCGCTCCAATTTCAGTACATCCTTCCTGAGGACTGGTGCCCAGAACTGGACAGCATACTCTAGGTGCGGCCGGACCAGAGCCTTGTAGCGTGGGAGAATTATCGTTTTATCTCTGGAGTTGATCCCCTTTTTAATGCATGCCAATATTCTGTTTGCTTTGTTAGCAGCAGCTTGGCATTGCATGCCATTACTGAGCCTATCATCTACTAGGACCCCCAGGTCCTTTTCCATCCTAGATTCCCCCAGAGGTTCTCCCCCCAGTGTATAGATTGCATTCATATTTTTGCCACCCAAATGCATTATTTTACATTTTTCTACATTGAACCTCATTTGCCATGTAGTCGCCTACCCCATTAATTTGTTCAGGTCTTTTTGCAAGGTTTCCACATCCTGCGGAGAAGTTATTGGCCTGCTTAGCTTAGTATCGTCTGCAAATACAGGGATTGAACTGTTTATCCCATCCTCCAGATCGTTTATGAACAAATTAAATAGGATTGATCCCAGCACAGAACCCTGGGGAACCCCACTACCCACCCCTGACCATTCTGAGTACTCCCCATTTATCACCACCCTCTGAACTCGCCCTTGTAGCCAGTTTTCAATCCATGTACTCAGCCTATGGTCCATGCCAACGGACCTTATTTTGTACAGTAAACATCTATGGGGAACTGTGTCAAATGCTTTTGCAAAATCCAGATACACCACGTCTTCGGGCCTTCCTTTATCTAGATGGCAACTCATCTCCTCATAGAAGGTTAATAGATTGGTTTGACAAAAACGATTCTTCATGAATCCATGCTGATTACTGCTAATGATACCGTTCTTATTACTAAAATCTTGTATATAGTCTCTTATCATCCCCTCCAAGAGTTTACATACTATTGGTGTTAGGTTAACTGGTCTGTAATTCCCAGGGATGTATTTTGGGCCCTTTTTAAATATTGGTGCTTCATTGGCTTTTCTCCAATCAGCTGGTACCATTCCAGTCAGTAGAATATCTGTAAAAATTAGGAACAACGGTCTGGCAATCACTTGACTGAGTTCCCCAAGTACCCTCGGATGCAAGCCATCTGGTCCCGGTGATTTATTAATGTTAAGTTTCTCAAGTCTAATTTTAATTCTGTCCTCTGTTAACCATGGAGGTGCTTCCTGTGTTGTGTCATGAGGATAAACACTGCAGTTTTGGCTACTGAAGCCCCCCGATTCACTCGTGAAGACTGAGGAGAAGAATAAATTCAATACCTTCGCCATCTCCCCATCCTTTGTAACCAGATGTCCTTCCTAATTCTTTATGGGGCCAATATGGTCTGTCCTCCCTTTTTTACTGTTTACATACTTAAAGAATTTCTTGGGATTTTTTTTGCTCTCCTCCGCTATGTATCTTTCATGTTCTATCTTAGCTGTCCTAATTGCACCCTTACATGTTGCATTCTTTATAAAGTCTGGATGCTGAGGATGATCCCTCAACCTTGTATTTTTTGAAGGCCTTCTCCTTTCCTTTTATATGCATTTTTACATTGGAGTTAAGCCATCCAGGACTTTTGTTTGCTCTTTTAAATTTATTACCCAATGGGATACATTGGCTAATGCCCTTATTTAATATGCTCTTAAAGCAAACCCATCTCTACTCCGTATTCTTTGTTCCTAATATTTTATCCCAATTTATGCCTTTTAGCAAGGTTTGTAGTTTAGGGAAGTTGGCTCTTTTGAAATTCAGTGTCTTTGTGTATTCCCTTTATGTTTCCTATTTGTGTGATTTATACTGAAACTAATTGACCTGTAATTGCTGTTACCTAAATTGCCCCGTATTTCCACATCCGTGATCAGGTCTGTGTTGTTGGTAATCAGTAGATCCAGTAATGTTTTATTTCTAGGTGGTGCGTCTACCATCTGACCCATAAAATTGTCCTGCAAGACATTAAGGAACTGGCGAGCCTTAAATGAATCCCTCCGCCCAGTCTATGTCTGGATAATTAAAATCCCCCATTATGATAACACTTCCCATCCTTGCCTAATCCAAACTGTGATAGGAGATCTGTCTCCAGTTCCTCCCTCAGGTTAGGGGGCCTATAGCATACTCCCAGTATTATTTTCTCCTTAGCTTCATCCCTTTGGAGCTCTACCCCTAAGGATTCCACCTCCTCCCTAGCTCCCTCAGTGATGTCATCTCTCACATTCACTTGTACATTATTCTTGATATATAGGCATACCCCTCCCCCTTTTTTACCCTCTCTATCCTTGCGGTATAGGGCATACCCTTGAATGTTTGCCAGCCAATCATGAGAGCTGTTAAACCAGGTCTCTGAAATTCCCACAAAATCCAAATCCTCCTCGTACAACAGTATCTCTAGTTCACCCATCTTGTCCGCCATGCTCCTGGCATTGGTGAACATGCCACATAGTTTAGACCTGTCGCATATTGTCCTCGTATTGGGTGTTTCGAGATTGCAACTAGGACTTGCTAATATACTCACCTTTGTGTTTTTGTGCTTTGGTTAACCTACCACTAATTCCCCCAATACTACCCTCTGGAATATCTTCCACACTGGCTATCTCTGCCTCTGGACCCTCCCCCCCCATCGCCTAGTTTAAAAACCCCTCTTATTATAATGGGGGATTTTAATTATCCAGACATAGACTGGGCGGAAGACTGGGCATTCATTTAAGGCTCGCCAGTTCCTTAATGTCTTGCAGGACAATTTTATGGGTCAGATGGTAGACGCACCAACTAGAAATAAAACATTACTGGATCTACTGATTACCAACAATACAGACCTGATCACGGATGTGGAAATACAGGGCAATTTAGGTAACAGCGATCACAGGTCAATTAGTTTCAGTATAAATCACACAAATAGGAAACATAAGGGAATACAAAGACACTGAATTTCAAAAGAGCCAACTTCCCTAAACTACAAACCTTGCTAAAAGGCATAAATTGGGATAAAATATTAGGAACAAAGAATACAGAGAATACAAAGAATACAAAGAATACAGAGGAGAGATGGGTTTGCTTTAAGAGCATATTAAATAAGGGCATTAGCCAATGTATCCCATTGGGTAATAAATTTAAAAGAGCGAACAAAAATCCTGGATGGCTTAACTCCAATGTAAAAATGCATATAAAAGCAAAGGAGAAGGCCTTCAAAAAATACAAGGTTGAGGGATCATCCTCAGCATTCAGACTTTATAAAGAATGCAACAAGAAATGTAAGGGTGCAATTAGGACGGCTAAGATAGAACATGAAAGACACATAGCGGAGGAGAGCAAAAAAAATCCCAAGAAATTATTTAAGTATGTACACAGTAAAAAAGGGAGGACAGACCATATTGGCCCCATAAAGAATGAGGAAGGACATCTGGTTACAAAGGATGGGGAGATGGCGAAGGTATTGGCTTCAGTAACCAAAACTGCAGTGTTTATCCTCATGACACAACACAGGAAGCACCTCCATGGTTAACAGAGGACAGAATTAAAATTAGACTTGAGAAACTTAACATTAATAAATCACCGGGACCAGATGGCTTGCCTCAGAGGGTACTTGCCAGACCGTTGTTCCTAATTTTTACAGAAAGTCTACTGACTGGAATGGTACCAGCTGATTGGAGAAAAGCCAATGTAGCACCAATATTTAAAAAGGGCCCAAAATACATCCCTGGGAATTACAGACCAGTTAGCCTAACATCAATAGTATGTAAACTCTTGGAGGGGATGATAAGGGACTATATACAAGATTTTAGTAATAAGAACGGTATCATTAGCAGTAATCAGCATGGATTCATGAAGAATCGTTCTTGCCAAACCAATCTATTAACCTTCTATGAGGGGGTGAGTTGCCATCTAGATAAAGGAAGGCCCGTAGACGTGGTGTATCTGGATTTTGCAAAAGCATTTGACACAGTTCCCCATAAACGTTTACTGTACAAAATAAGGTCCGTTGGCATGGACCATAGGGTGAGTACATGGATTGAAAACTGGCTACAAGGGCGAGTTCAGAGGGTGGTGATAAATGGGGAGTACTCAGAATGGTCAGGGGTGGGTAGTGGGGTTCCCTAAGCTCAATGTAGAAAATGTAAAATAATGCATTTGGGTGGCAAAAATATGAATGCAATCTATACACTGGGGGGAGAACCTCTGGGAGAATCTAGGATGGAAAAGGACCTAGGGGTCCTAGTAGATGATAGGCTCAGCAATGGCATGCAATGCCAAGCTGCTGCTAACAAAGCAAACAGAATATTGGCATGCATTAAAAGGGGGAGCAACTCCAGAGATAAAATGATAATTCTCCCACTCTACAAGGCTCTGGTCCGGCCGCACCTGGAGTATGCTGTCCAGTTCTGGGCACCATTCCTCAGGAAAGATGTACTGGAAATGGAGCGAGTACAAAGAAGGGAAACAAAGCTAATAAAGTGTCTGGAGGATCTTAGTTATGAGGAAAGGTTGCGAGCACTGAACTTATTCTCTCTGGAGAAGAGACGCTTGAGAGGGGATATGATTTCAATTTACAAATACTGTACTGGTGACCCCACAATAGGGATAAAACTTTTTCGCAGAAGAGAGTTTAATAAGACTCGTGGCCACTCATTACAATTAGAAGAAAAGAGGTTTAACCTTAAACTACGTAGAGGGTTCTTTACTGTAAGAGCGGCAAGGATGTGGAATTCCCTTCCACAGGCGGTGGTCTCAGCGAGGAGCATTGATAGCTTCAAGAAACTATTAGATAATCACCGGAATGACCGCAACATACAGGGATATACAATGTAATACTGACACATAATCACACACATAGGTTGGACTTGATGGACTTGTGTCTTTTTTCAACCTCACCTACTATGTATGTATGTAAATTTAGTGAGGATTGGGGATTTTACCCTGTCCATATTACCTAAGACCTACGTACAATTGCAGAACAGTCGCAGACCTACGTGCACTCGCAATACTCAAGTATACAGTACACAATACACAAGTACTAACGATCCACACACACTACTCAGACAACACTCAGGTACTCACACTACACAGGTACTATGACCCCTGTTATAACCTCCTGTTTCTAACTCTGGTTTTAACTCACCCCTTAGACCAGTTCCACTTGGACTAAGTTCCAACAGCCTCACAATGAGCAGGCTCAGGATGAGTCCTACAGAAAATTATATAGGCCGCAAGCAGCTGTGAGCAATTAACCACTCCCCTTAATTGATAGCCTGAAGGAACCAAAGAAAGGAAAAAAAAAAAAGCTATTTAAAAAGTGACAGAAAAAAAGCTATTTAAAAAGTGACAGACATTCTTTTTTTTTGTGAGGTAGTAGGCAAAGACGTATACAAGGACTGTCTGTGGATATAGTATACCTGAACTTTGCAAAAGCGTTTGGCACAGTTCCCCACACACGGCTAACTGGTAAGTTAAAGTCTGAAGCTTATAACATTCAGTTTATAAATGGATAGAAAAACACTGTATTTGGAGAGTAGTGATGAATGATTCATACTGTAAATGCTCTAAAATAAATAGAGGTGTACCCCAAGGTTCAGTGTTGCAAAAAAGTGGGTGCCCTCAGATGCATCTCATGGTGTGAATGAGCCCTTAATGTACCATTTCTGTGTTTGCAGATAACACCAAGCTATGCAGTGGAAAAACACCTATACCATACAGAATGTCTCAAACTTACAAGCTGACTCGATTGCACGGTTTGATTGTGGCAAATGAGGTTAAAGTTGATAAATGTAAGGTAATGCACTTAGGAAATAAACATATGCACACATCAGAGGTGTAACTAGAACCTTCAGGGCCCCGGTGCAAGAGGCCATAAAGGGCCCCCCTGACCCCCGACCAGGGCCCTCCCCACTGATCCCAGGGCCCCTTACTTCCGCCATTGGGCCCTTTGTTACGTTCCAGCAGCAGGACCCTTTCACCTACTCTGCAGTGGGCCCCCTTCCTGCTTTCTTAGGGCCCCTATGGTGGTTGGAATGCCGGGGCCTGGTCAAAAGTGTGACCTTTGTGACACTGGTAGTTCCACCACTGCCCCACCCACCCTATAAAAACACATACCCAGTGACCCTTCACCGCAATTCTTGTAAGCCAGCAATAACAATGTATAATAAAAGATCTGCACCTATGACACTCTAACTCGTAAGTAAAGGCCATCTAGTATTGTAGACTCAATGTAAAAACTAGGAGTTAGCGCAACACGTAAGTGGCATGCCGACATGAGGACTGCCTAGGCTTGTCCAACAGCTAATGTCCACTCTATGCAGAATAGGATGTATTTACTGCTTTCTAGCATGTAACAGGATATTAATATTTATAGCTATGAATATCAGAGATTGTTGATATAGGGGATATCCAATTGCCTTCTGGAGAATCAAAAAACTAAACAAAAAGCAATCAGCACAGACAGTTAACTCCCTAAAGTGAGTAGCAAGCATACACCAATCAGTGATTTGGCAAAAGCCTTTTACAATATCAAAACATAAAATAGTGCAGCGCTACCCAAGATATATCATATAAATGAATTTACATCCAATGTGACACTGAATATTCAAATGTGATAAATAAAACATGGATATAAAGTGCATACATCAGTATAGACCCCCACAAATTATAGGGGAAACATGTAAGTGTCCTCACATCACCCTAAGGCTACTTTCACACTGAGGCGCTTTACAGGTGCTGTAGTGCTAGAAGTAGGGCCTGTAAAGCGCCTCTCCTGTCACTCCAGTGTAAAAACCCGAGGGCTTTCACACTGGAACGGTGCGCTTGCGGGACGTTAAAAAAAGTCCTGCAAGCAGCATCTTTTTTTTTTTTTTTTTTTAATAAAAGGAATGTTTATTGAAGTAGTAAAACATTATACATGAGAACAGTGCATTGACATTACAACAGGTATCTTCTCAGCAGTACCGATAAATTCAGTTATGTTCCACCAGAGCCATCCACGTTGTATTATCCACCCACCTCTCGCTTCATATTAACCACAAATAACATCATCTCAATCTCCTATCACAATCATCAGTGGGAGCCGCTTGACCGGTGAAGAATGGAGTATTTTTTATAAGGGCTATATTCCCAATGATTTATGATGTAGAAAGAATAGGAGGAAGGGGGGAAGGGGGGGCGAATTCAGGAGGGAGAAGGAGAAGGGAGAAGGGAGGGGAGTAGGGAGAGGAGGGGGGAGGGGAGAGAGAAGAGGAATCACAAACAAAATTTCCCTGTGTCCCATCATCTACTGTCCATAGTATTCTAGTCCAAATGCCATACAGCCTCCATCACCTCTCACTTCGGCCAATGTCATCTAGACCGTAAGGTGTCTAGCCTGTACCCAGGCCGCCCAGATTTCTTCAAATTTTTGGGGGCAGTTACATCCATATACAGTGGGGACGGAAAGTATTCAGACCCCCTTAAATTGTTCACTTTTTGCTATATTTGAGCCATTTGCTAAAATCATTTAAGTTCATTTTTTTTCCTCATTAATGTACACACAGCACCCCATATTGACATGAAAAACACAGAATTGTTGACGTTTTTGCAGATTTATTAAAAAAGAAATACTGAAATATCACATGGTCCTAAATATTCAGACCCTTTGCTCAGTATTTAGTAGAAGCACCCTTTTGATATAATACAGCCATGAGTCTTTTTGCGAAAGATGCGACAAGTTTTTCACACCTGAATTTGGGGATCCTCTGCCATTCCTCCTTGCAGATCCTCTCCAGTTCTGTCAGCTTGGATGGTAAACGTTGGTGGACAGCCATTTTTAGGTCTCTCCAGAGATGCTCAATTGGGTTTAAGTCAGGGCTCTGGCTGGGCCATTCAAGAACAGTCATGGAGTTGTTGTGAAGCCACTCCTTCGTTATTTTAGCTGTGTGCTTAGGGTCTTTGTCTTGTTGGAAGGTAAACCTTCAGCCCAGTCTGAGGTCCTGAGCACTCTGGAGAAGGTTTTCGTCCAGGATATTCCTGTACTTGGCCGCATCCATCTTTCCCTCGATTGCAACCAGTCGTCCTGTCCCTGCAGCTGAAAAACACCCACACAGCATGATGCTGCCACCACCATGCTTCACTGTTGGGACTGTATTGCACAGGTGATAAGCAGTGCCTGGTTTTCTCCACACATACCACTTAGAATTAAGGCCAAAAAGTTCTATCTTGGTCTCATCAGACCAGAGAATCTTATTTCTCACCATCTTGGAGTCCTTCAGGTGTTTTTTAGCAAACTCCATGCGGGCTTTCATGTGAGAGAGGCTTCCGTCGGGCCACTCTGCCATAAAGCCCCGACTGGTGGAGGGCTGCAGTGATGGTTGACTTTCTACAACTTTCTCCCATCTCCCAACTGCATCTCTGGAGCTCAGCCACAGTGATCTTTGGGTTCTTCTTTACCTCTCTCACCAAGGCTCTTCTCCCCCGATAGCTCAGTTTGGCCGGACGGACAGCTCTAGGAAGGGTTCTGGTCGTCCCAAACGTCTTCCATTTAAGGAATATGGAGGCCACTGTGCTCTTAGGAATCCTAAGTGCAGCAGAATTTTTTTTTTTTAACCTTGGCCAGATCTGTGCCTTGCCACAATTCTGTCTCTGAGCTCTTCAGGCAGTTCCTTTGACCTCATTTTTGATTCTCATTTGCTCTGACATGCACTGTGAGCTGTAAGGTCTTATATAGACAGGTGTGTGGCTTTCCTAATCAAGTCCAATCAGTATAATCAAACACAGCTGGACTCAAATGAAGGTGTAGAACCATCTCAAGGATGATCAGAAGAAATGGACAGCACCTGAGTTAAATATATGAGAGTCACAGCAAAGGGTCTGAATACTTAGGACCATGTGATAATTCAGTTTTTCTTTTTTAATACATCTGCAAAAATGTCAACAATTCTGTGTGTGTACATTAATGGGGAAAAAAATGAACTTAAATGATTTTAGCAAATGGCTGCAATATAACAAAGAGTGGAAAATTGAACGGGGTCTGAATACTTTCCGTCCCCACTGTACGTAAGTTTATATAAGGGCAGGATAGCATTTATAAGTGCCTTCCATGCTGGGAGCTTCCATTTGGTCAGTATCATTTTCCTAGCATAATAGGCAACATAAAAAACAAATAGACCGGTGTGTTTAGTGGTATTCAAATTGTCAGTAATGCCCAGTAGAAATATTAGAGGGTCCCTGTCTAAAGAGAGGCCTGCAACCTTATTCACGTCAGCGACTACTGCCTGCCAGAATTTTTGAATAAGAGGGCATTCCCACACCATGTGAAAAAAGGTACTCACCGACTGCCTGCATTTGGTACCCACCGACTGCTTCCAGGCCAGCAATGTTGTCTTAATGGGAGCAGTCACCTGCGGGCTATACTTGGGCCCGCGATACACAAGATTGCTGAGCTCAGAATAGGATCCCAAGATGGCCACCTCCAAATTCACTGCCAGGTTGGAAATATCTTGAGTAAACCACCATCCTACTGTGACCAGTTGTGCAGCCCAATAATATTTCTTGAAATTTGGGAGAGACAAACCACCCTCAGTCAGGGACATTTGCAACTTTATTTTGGCTACCCGGGGGACTAAACCCGCCCAAATAAATGAGAAGATTACTCAGTCAGGTTTAGCAAAAAAGGCAGCAGGTATGGGGCCTGGGGAGTGTCGGAAGACAAAGAAATTTGGGAAGAAAAGACATTTTAATGAGATTAACTCTTCCCACCGGAGTGAGTGGAAGATTCTTCCAGACTAGCACTTATGAGTAAGTTGCTGGAGACCCTCAGAAGCTCTGCCAACGGCTCAATTGCGAATGCAAAAAGAGTCGGAGAGAGAGGACAGCCCTGCCTGTTGCCTCGGTGAAGTGGGAAGGAGGCTGAAAGTGTACCATTCGTCCGAACTCTGGCTGAGGGGTCCAAATAGAGCATCATCAGCCAGGAAATATATTTAGGTCCAAAGCCAAACTTCTGAAGGACAAGCCAAAAGTATTCCCACTCCACCGAGTCAAAGGCCTTCTCTGCATCTAGCGAGACAACAACTCCAGCCCCCCCCCCCCCCCCCCGGCCGAGACTCCAGCCATGACAGTATGGAGTCTCCGCAGGTTAATGTCAGTGCCCTTTCCCGGCATAAACCCAGTTTGATCACTGTGGACCAAAGATAAGATAACCCTGCCAAGGCGATTTGCCAGTACCTTCGCAAGGATCTTTGCATCCACATTGAGCAGTGAAATGGGCCTATATGAGGAGCATAGCTCGGGGTCCTTGCCAGGTTTGGGTATCACCACTATGACAGCCGCCGACATCGAGGGAGGGAGGGAAGAGGCCTCAAATGAGGCCGACAGCACCTCCAACAACCTACAGGCCAATGTCTCCACATGAGCCCTACAAAACTCGGCCGGGAGACCATCCTCTCCCGGTGATTTCCCTGCCTGCATGGAGCCAATAGTCTGCTGCAGTTCCTGGAGGGTGAGCGGGGCATTGAGTCCCCGGTGGGTCTCTTCCGTCAGGGTTGGAAGCTGGACACCTTCCAGAAAAGCCTGGAGTTCAGCTGTTGAGTATCTAGCCCTGAAGAAATAGAGGTCTCTGTAAAACAGGCAAAGCAAGCGTTTATGCCTCCAGGGTCAGACACCAGCCGTCCATCAGTATTTTTAATGTTGGCAATTCCCGTCATGACCAATTGTTCTTTGGACAGCCATGCCAGGAGACAACCAGTCCTCTCGCCCTGTTCGAAAACACATTGCGACTGATGGAGTAATAACTTTTTAGCTGATTTGGTCCTCAGTAGCATTACCTCACGTAAAGCACACTGCAGGTCTCCACGCGTCACCTTGTCTCTAGTTCTTACATATTGTTGTTCAAGTGTAACAGCCCTCTGCTCTGCCAGGACCAAGTCTCGCCCAGACTGTCGTCTAACCTGACCTATTTTCTGCTGATAGTATCCTCGTACATGGACTTTGAATGCGTCCCAGCTAGAGGCTGGGTCAGTTGCAGGGGGGTTGGAGTTCCAATAACTAGAGATATCTGCCTCGGCAACAGGGACAACCCTTTCGTCCGAGATCCAGAAGCGTGACAGGCGCCACAGGCAGTTGGTGGAGGCAGGGCAAACATTCACACGTAGCAGGACTGGTGTGTGATCAGATATTCCCCTTGGCAAAATAGATATTTCTTGGACCTTAGCTAGGACTGGACCACTAACATAAACAAGATCTATTCTGGACATGGCCACATAAGTGGCAGACTGACAAGTGTATCTTCTCTGGAGGGGAATTTTCCAACGCCAGACATCAGTGAGGCCAAAGGTGGATGCCCAGTGAGAGAGCGGGGAGTCCATGGCCCCTCCTGGTGCCAGCCTGTCTAATGCAGGACAGGGAGGCATGTTGAAATCCCCTGCCAGGACCATATTATCTACCGACATATTTGCAAGATATTGGGTAATCTTATTTAAAAGTGTCAAAGATGCCGGAGGGGGGATATATAGCCCCACCACCGCCATGGGTACATTTGCAATTACAGCATGTAATATGACAAACCTCCCCTAGGGGTCCAGATGCAAATCTAATAAGTAAAAGAAAGGGATTTGTGGATAAGCACACTCACACCCCTGGCATATGAGGAGTATGTAGCATGGTAATAATGACCCACCCAGGGTTTTTTAAGCCCCAGAACTCTACTACCTGTCAGGTGAGTTTCTTGAAAAATGCATATGTCAGAGCAATGAGCTTTGAGGCAGTTAAATACCAAGGAACGTTTAATCTGGGAGTTAAGGCCCCGGACATTCCACGATACAATTGTTAAGGGAGCCATATGTGATGATGAAAGCTAGTCTGACAATGCAGAAGCATCGGGTTCATCGCAGAATCCGGACCCCGGAAAGAAGTCAACACCACCCCCCCACATCACCCGTTATAGCACTCAGAGACAACAAAAGCAATGACAGCAGCAATACCAATACACCGATTTACATTCCTTCACTTGAACTAATAACCATTCCAACCCGTCCCAACTCCCCCCCCCACCCCGCACACCCACCCAAACCAGGGTATGCTATTGTCCCAAACCGAACCATAGTCCATGATTACCTGGGGTCATGAACAGAGAGCAGCCAAAAGTTTACATACGTAAAAAATAAAACAAGGGGGAAAAAGAAAAAAAATTAGAACAAAGGGTGTGCTGATACGCCATGTCTAGAAGAGATACCGCCAACGGGCGGGAGACAGTAGAATAGACTCCTGGATAATGCCAAGGGCACAAACTTTCAGTACAGGACCGTTGCAATATGGGGTAGCCAGAATCCATGAGGTATCACATAAGAGTCTGCAACTGGCAGTTTTAACAAAAAACAAATGTTCACGTGTGGAGAGACAGGTTATATGTGGGTCTCCAACTGTGAGTGATCCATGGAAGGAATAACCCCTGCACCTCTAAAAATGGTGTAGGTAGGAGTACATAGTTAACTCCATGTGCACCACCAGCAGAACCCTGGCAACAGTCGCGTCTCTGAAGTATGGATAGAGCTGTGTTCCTCACGCGTAGCAGGGTCTGGGCAGGGGGTAATAGCCCACACCCACTAATCTTGCATGAAAAATGTAACGGTCAGGGTGAACGGGAAGAAGGTAACAGCATAGTGCTCACGGAAGCGGCTCAATGGGTGTGTAGGAGATCACTGCGTCAGCGCGGTGGCAGGGTGTTCAGCCATTGAGAGGCCTGAAGTAAAAAACTGTGTGGATTTTCCATCTTGCAGCCGAAGGCGCTCTGGAAATACCATGCTAGATTTTATGGCTTTGGCTCTCAGAGCCTGCTTCACCTCATCAGACGATTTCCGGAGTTTTTGGTTGTCCACCGAGAAGTCAGGGAAAGAGTGTATAGAGCAGCTGCTCCGTGTATGCAGCTGGGTCAGGTCCCTCCGATCCTTCAGGGGGCCCACAATCCTCAGATTGTTCCTCCAATTGTGGTTTTACGCGTCCTCGGCTCTGGATTAGAGGGATCTCACTCTCACCTGTAGCGTGTGCAGGGAGGCTGTGTGGTCAAGGACCGTGTCTTCTGTATCCCCTATCTGGCGTTTGGTCTCTGTCACTCTCTGGCGGATCTTGTTAAAATCTTGCCAGAGTCGACCAACCTCTAGCTGGACCGTGTCGATCTTAGTAGTGAGATTCGACAGAGGATTGGCATCTGGTAATCCCCTGCATGAGGGCAGCAAAGTTGCTCTGCTCCAAGAGCGTGGGTTCCGAGGCCTCCGTCTGGGACGCCATGCTGTGCTTAGTGGCCATGTGTGCCACCGCTCCTCCGGGAGACTTGGCAGTTTTAGGAGTGTTCTCCTGCTTTTGTGCCTTGGATTTGTTCCTGGTCCGTCTCATTCCCCGCCAGGAACGATTCAGGGGATATGCGGCAGTGTTAGGAAAGTCCCAAGGTATGGAAACAGGATGAAATCCCTCCAATGGATGCAGAGCTCCTCAACTAAACGTCCTACACCGCCGCCATCTTGGTCACGCCCCCCTGCAAGCAGCATCTTTGCAGCGATTTAGAAGCGGTGTATACACCACTCCTAAAGCACCCCTGCAAATCAATGGGCAGCAGCCTTTTGTGACGCTATAGGTGATGACCAGTGGCAGCTCATCCATAGGGTATGCACGGATGCGCCCCCCCCCCAAGCTATTATCAAATTAACACACAGCGATCTATGGGATGCTTAACAGCTTGCAATCAGCTGATTACAAGCTGGAAAGCTGATTTGCCTGTGCTTAGGGAGTGTTCGGGGCGCAAGACCACTCTACACTCATTTGTCCCTTTTGGCTCCTTGTCTGTGTTTGATTGGCACTGTGGCGGGCACAGAGAGATTTTTTTTGAGGGGGCACTGATTGGCAGCTGATGGGAACATCTGATAGGTACTGTGTTGATAATCAATGTGCTGATTATCGGCACAGACCCCCCCCCCCGACAGGCTCTCACTGTCCGCATGAACCGAGGAATGCCGATTGGTCACAGCTGATCACGTGGTAAGAAGCCTCTGTCAGAGGCTCCTTACCATGCTTGCAGATGCAGGGTGTCAGACTAACGCTGCACTCACAATCGCTGCGCTCCCCGCAAGCACGCGCCAGCATGTTATCCTGCTGGACGTCATATGATGCCCAGTCAGGATAACAGAACCACTTCCCGGCTGTCAATCTGCTATAGGCCAGGCGGGAAGTGGTTAAAGAAAAAAAAAAGTGTCCTGCGATGTCCATCCATCTTCAATCACACCACACGGCGGACCCGAAAAAAAAAATGTCTCTGCCTCCACGGGAGGCGCCCCGTCAACTTCTGTCTTTTCGCTGTGACAGCTCTAATATAGGCAAGGGCGGGGCGCCCCCCTCTGACGGCACATGACGTCAGTTCCCTCAATGAACTGTAGCTCCCCTCTGCCAGCAGCACTCATGCAGCCCCAGACGATGACACGCCCACTACCATGCTTGACTGTAGGCAAGATACACTTGCTTGTCTTTGTACTCCTGACCTGGTTGCCACCACACACGCTTGACACCATCTGAACCAAATAAATTTATCTTGGTCTCATCAGACCACAGGACATGGTTCTAGTAATCCATATCCTTGTCTGCTTGTGTTCAGCAAACTGTTTGCGGGCTTTCTTGTGCATCATCTTTAGAAGAGGCTTCCTTCTGGGACAACAGCCATGCAGACCAATTTCATGCAGTGTGCGGCGTATGGTCTGAGCACTGACAGGCTGACCCCCCACCCCTTCAACCTCTGCAGCAATGCTGGCAGCACTCATATGTCTATTTCCCAAAGACAAATTCTGATTATGACCGTGAGCACGTGCACTCAACTTCTTTGGTCGACCATGGCGAGGTGTTCTGAGTTGAACCTGTCCTGTTAAACCTCTGTATGGTCTTGGACACCGTGCTGCAGCTCAGTTTCAGGGTCTTGGCAATCTTCTTATAGCCTAGGCCAGTGATGGCAAACCTCGGCACCCCAGATGTTTTGGAACTACATTTCCCATGATGCTCGTGCACTGTGCAATGTAGCTGAGCATCATGGGAAATATAGTTCCAAAACATCTGGGGTGCCAAGGTTTGCCATCACTGGCCTAGGCCATATTTATGTAGAGCAGCAATTCTTTCAGATCCTCAGAGGGTTCTTTACCATGAGGTGCCATGTTGAACTTCCAGTGATCAGTATGAGAGAGTGAGAGCGATAACACCAAATTTAACACACCTATTCCCCATTCACACCTGAGACCTTGTAACACTAACGAGTCACATGACACCGGGGGGGGGGGGAAATGGATAATTGGGCGCAATATGGACATTTTCACTTAGGGGTGTACTCACTTTTGTTGCCAGCGGTTTAGAAATTCATGGCTGTGTGTTAAGCTATTTTGAGGTGACAGCAAATTTACACTGTTATACAAGCTGTACACTCACTACTTTACATTGTAGCAAAGTGTCATTTCTGCAGTGTTGTCACATGAAAAGATATAATAAAATATTTGCAAAAATGTGAGGGGTGTACTCACTTTCGTGAGATACTCTCTCTCTCTCTCTCTCTCTCTCTCTCTCTCTCTCTCTCTCTCTCTCTCTCTCTCTATATATATATATATATATATATATATATATATATATATATATATATATATATATATATACATATATACATACACTAAACTGCCTGCATGCCACTAACTAACCTGCCTTTAGCTAACTTCTCTCATTCATTACACTATATATGGCCGCTGTGTAAGCAGCCTTATATAGTGTGGGGCATGGACTTAGCCACCTGAGCAATGATAGGCTCCCTGCCTTTGGCCAATCATGGCTCTCACAGCAGAGCGCACTGTGATTGGCCAAAGCATGTAGGTCAAGTGCATGCTTTGGCCAATCATAGTTACATAGTAGGTGAGGTCGAAAAAAAGACACAAGTCCATCAAGTCCAACCTACGTGTGTGATTATATGTCAGTATTACATCGTTCAGGTGCTTATATAATAGTTTCTTGAAACTATCGATGACCCCTGCTGAGACCACCGCCTGTGGAAGGGAATTCTACATCCTTGCCGCTCTTACAGTAAAGAACCCTCTACCTAGTTTAAGGTTAAACCTATTTTCTTCTAATTTTAAAGTCTTGTTAAACTCCCTTCCGCAAAAAAATTTTATCCCTATTGTGGGGTCACCAGTATGGTATTTGTATATTGAAATCATATCCCCTCTCAAGCGTCTCTTCTCCAGAGAGAATAAGTTCAGTGCTCACAACCTTTCCTCAAAACTAAAATCCTCCAGACCTTTATTAGCTTTGTTGCCCTTCTTTGTACTCGCTCCATTTCCAGTACATCCTTCCTGAGGACTGATGCCCAGAACTGGACAGCATACTCTAGGTGCAGCTGGACCAGAGTCTTGTGGAGCGGGAGACTTATCGTTTTATCTCTGGAGTTAATCCCCTTTTTAATGCATGCCAATATTCTGTTTGCTTTGTTAGCAGCAGCTTAGCATTGCATGCCATTGCTGAGCCTATCATCTACTAGGACCCCCAGGTCCTTTTCCATCCTAGATTCCCCCAGAGGTTCTCCCACCAGTGTATAGATTGCATTCATATTTTTGCCACCCAAATGCATTATTTTACATTTTTCTACATTGAACCTCATTTGCCATGTAGTTGCCCATTAATTTGTATAGATCTTTTTGTAAGGTTTCCACATCCTGCGCAGAAGTTATTGCCCTGCTTAGCTTAGTATCATCCGCAAATACAGAGATTGAACTGTTTACCCCATCCTCCAGGTCATTTATGAACAAATTAAACAAGATTGGTCCCAGTACAGAACCCTGGGGGACCCCACTACCCACCCCTGACCATTCCGAGTACTCCCCATTTATCACCACCCTCTGAACTTGCCCTTGTGGCCAGTTTTCAATCCATGTACCCACCCTATGGTCCATGCCAATGGACCTTATTTTGTACAGTAAACGTTTATGGGGAACTGTGCCAAATGCTTTTGCAAAATCCAGATACACCACGTCTATAGGCCTTCCTTTATCTAGATGGCAACTCACCTCCTCATAGAAGGTTAATAGATTGGTTTGGTAAGAACAATTCTTCATGAATCCATGCTGATTACTGCTAAATGATACCGTTCTCATTACTAAAATCTTGTGTATATAGTCCCTTATCATCCCCTCCAAGAGTTCACATACTATTGATGTTAGGCTAACTGGTCTGTAGTTCCCAGGGATGTATTTTGGTCCCTTTTTAAATATTGGTGCTACATTGGCTTTTCTCCACTCAGCTGGTACCATTCCAGTCAGTAGACTGTCAGTAAAAATTAGGAACAATGGTCTGGCAATTACTTGACTGAGTTCCCTAAGTACCCTCGGGTGCAAGCCATCTGGTCCCGGTGATTTATTAATGGTAAGTTTCCCAGGTCTAATTTTAATTCTGTTAACCATAGAGGTGCTTCCTGTGATGTGATGAGGATAAACACTGCAGTTTTGGTTACTGAAGCCCCTCGATACCCTCGTAAAGACTGAGGAGAAGAATAAATTCAATACCTTCGCCATCTCCCCATCCTTTGTAATCAAATGTCCTTCCTCATTCTTTATGGGGCCAATATGGTCTGTCCTCCATAATTTACTGTTTACATACTTAAAGAATTTCTTGGGATTTTTTTTGCTCTCCTCCGCTATGTGTCTTTCATGTTCTATCTTAGCCGTTCCTTATTGTATCCATATAAACCAAACAGGGTTTATACCAAACAGATCAACCAGTATTAATATAAGGAGGGTGTGGTTAAACCTGCAAGCACTGACAATTAATGTAGGGTCAAGGGCAATATTGTCTTTGGACGCAGCCAAGGCCTTCGACAGCCTGAAGTGGCATTACAGTCAGGTCCATAAATATTGGGACATCGACACAATTCTAATCTTTTTGGCACTATACACCACCACAATGCATTTGAAATGAAACAAACAAGATGTGCTTAAACTGCAGACTTTCAGCTTTAATTTGAGGGTATTTACATCCAAATCAGGTGAACGGTGTAGGAATTACAACAGTTTGTATATATGCCTTCCACTTTTTAAGGGACCAAAAGTAATGGGACAGATTAACAATCATCCATCAAACTTTCACTTTTTAACACTTGGTTGCAAATCCTGTGCAGTCAATTACAGCCTGAAGTCTGGAACGCATAGACATCACCAGACGCTGGGTTTCATCCCTGGTGATGCTCTGCCAGGCCTCTACTGCAACTGTCTTCAGTTCCTGCTTGTTCTTGGGGCATTTTCCCTTCAGTTTTGTCTTCAGCAAGTTAAATGCATGCACAATCGGATTCAAGTCAGGTGATTGACTTGGCCATTGCATAACATTCCACTTCTTTCCCTTAAAAAACTCTTTGGTTGCTTTCGCAGTATGCTTCGGGTCATTGTCCATCTGCACTGTGAAGCGCCATCCAATGAGTTCTAAAGCATTTTGCTGAATATGAGCAGATAATATTGCCTGAAACACTTCAGAATTCATCCTGCTGCTTTTGTCAGCAGTCACATAATCAATACAAGAGAACCAGTTCCATTGGCAGCCATACATTCCCACGCCATGACACTACCACCACCATGCTTCACTGATGAGGCGGTATGCTTTGGATCATGAGCAGTTCTATTCCTTCTCCATACTCTTCTCTTCCCATCACTCCGGTACAAGTTGATCTTGGTCTCATCTGTCCATAGGATGTTGTTCCAGAACTGTGAAGGCTTTTTTGGGATTTTGTTTGTCAAACTCTAATCTGGCCTTCCTGTTTTTGAGGCTCACCAATGGTTTACATCTTGTGGTGAACCCTCTGTATTCACTCTGGTAAAGTCTTCTCTTGATTGTTGACTTTGACACACATACACCTACTTCCTGGAGAGTGTTCTTGATCTGGCCAACTGTTGTGAAGGGTGTTTTCGTCACCAGGGAAAGAATTCTTCGGTCATCCACCACAGTTGTTTTCCGTGGTCTTCCGGGTCTTTTGATGAGCTCACCGGTGTGTTCTTTCTTTTTTAAGGATGTTCCAAACAGTTGATTTGGCCACACCTAATGTTTTTGCCATCTCTCTGATGGGTTTGGTTTGTTTTTTCAGCCTAATGATGGCTTGCTTCACTGATAGTGACAGCTCTTTGGATCTCATAGTGAGAGTTGACAGCAACAGATTCCAAAAGCAAATAGCACACTTGAAATGAACTCTGGACCTTTTATCTGCTCCCTGTAAATGGGATGAGGGAATAACACAGACCTGGCCATGGAACAGCTGAGCAGCCAATTGTTCCATTACTTTTGGTCCCTTAAAAAGTGGGAGGCACATATACAAACTGTTGTAATTCCTACACCGTTCACCTGATTTGGATGTAAATACCCTCCAATTAAAGCTGAAAGTCTACAGTTAAAGCACATTTTGTTCGTTTAATTTCAAATCCATTGTGGTGGTGTATAGAGCCAAAAAGATTAGATTTGTGTCGATGTCCCAATATTTATGGACCTGTCTGTGGCAGACTTTGGCTGACTTACAATTTGGTCCAAAATATGTGGGATGGGTAAGACTTTTATACGAAAGGCCTAGGACAGAAGTGAAGATAAACAATATATGTTCTGAGTCGTTTTCCTTGACCCAGGGGATGAGACAGGGGTGTCCCTTGTCTCCCCTGTTATTTGCTTTGGCAATGGAGCCCTTGGCTATATCTATCAGGTCATCTTTTGGGGTACAGGGATTTCAGGAGTGGAGAAAATAGCATTATATGCTGATGTGTTGCTATTTTTGGGGGATACGCAGGGGTCCCTGGCAGCAGCAATGAATATAATTACAGATTTTGGGCGGATATCGAGCTTAAAGATTAATTGGGGTAAATCAATGCTGCTTCCAGTTGACCCGCTGAAAATGGCTTTGCCACCAGAGCTTCCACAGGTGGAAAGTCATTAGGCTCAAAAATCTAGGTTTTTGAGCCTAACGTTAAATCCCAAAGAGTATATAATAAACAACATTGTCCCACTTTTGGATAGAGTTAGGTGTAAAGGGAAGGTGTGGAGGAAGGTGTAACTTAATTAAGATGACATGGATGCCTCAGCTGTTATATTCTCTACACAATTCTCCAATTTGGATAAATAGTAAATAGACAATGGTTTCAGAAGATTGATATTATATTTAGAGAACTGATTTGGAAAAAAAAAACAGTTAAGGATACGGCTACGCACTCTACAGTTGCCAAAGGATTGGGGGGGGGGGGGGGGTGGCAGTGCAGTTCCACATCCATGGTGCTATTTTTCGGCATCACAGTTGCAGCATTTGAAAGGATGTAATAATTTGTCGGAATACAATCCAACTAGGGATCTGTTTTCACTGGGCAAGTGTCATAACAGTTTGATAGAGGCTTTGGAGGCCGATTTCTTCTCAATTAAATATCCTACCTTATTAATGTTAAAGAAACCATGGAAAGTGGTTAAAGGAATATTAGAGCACCAGGGATTTACAGAACTCTCACCATTATGGAACAATAGGCATTTGTAGGAACTGTCCAATGTAGAGAAGAGCAGGGATTGGGAGAGATGTGGACTTACTTAACTCTCCCAGTTATACAGATTGGGTGTATTTAAGTCTTTTTTGAAGTTAAGGGAGGATTATGGTATATCAAATAATTCCTTTTTTAAATATTTACAAGTTAGACATGCCCTGAGGATTCAATTTAAAGAGAAACCACCAGAATGGAGTGAGGCAAATTTTCTATGTTAGATAATTGATGCTGATGTATCTAGGTCTAATCTCATTTATATAGGACGGTATCTGTGACAGAGTGATAATGAGAAACAAGGCGCTCCCTTGTAGGTGGGGCTGGGAGGAAGACCTGGGAGATATATGCAATGAACAATGGAAGTATATCTTGGAGATGGGCCCCTTAAGCACTCTGTCACCATCACAATCAGTGTCTTACCTGATGTTATTACATAGAGCATACAAAACACCCCAGAAATGATTTCTTTATGGGTGGAGGAAAGATGCTAGATGTCCGAGATGCAGGGTGATCTAATTCACATAATGTGAAGGTGCCCCGAATTAAATAGATACTGGAGCGAAGATATGGATAAAATAAATAAGATATTTGGAGAATCTCTTGGTTTGGACCCTAAAATATGTTTATTGAGTTGTATGGAAAAAAACAGGAGTATAAGTGGGAAGCAAATAGCCATAATTAGATGTCTTTTTCTTGCACGAAAATTGATAGCAAGAAGGTGGCTGGCGGCGAGCCCACCAACCCGAGCTTGCAGACACTCCCCCTAGTTTTGTATGTCGGACGAGTGGGAGCGTCCAGCAACGGGGAGGCGTGTCTGGCTTGGTTGGGGAGCGAGGCGCGAGCTGAGGAGTATGGAGAACGATATTAAAAGCACAATCCGGAACTGCCAGGAACTGCTACACAGTGGCAAAAACTGTAACCGCACAATACCCCTGTAGGGGTGAGGCTATTTGATGAGTGTTTGCACAGTAGGAGCACGAATAAGCAGCACTATCACTAAGCCAGCACTGGAATAAGAAGATTGACTTTAACAATATTGTTTTATCAGAGGAACAATTCTTTTCAAGCACAGATCCATTTGTGCATACAATAAGACTATTTAAAGCAATATTGTTTCTCTAGCAAGCACTGGTTTATTATTCTGAGCACAAGTCACTTTATCACTTTGTATATTAGCAATCCCCCCCCCCTCATTATTTTACTAAAGCACTTTTTTGTCTATGCACTTTATTATTATGTATGATACGATTTAATGGACAAATTTGTCATGACTTTATATCTTTTTTCAAATACTAGTATCATATGGTAGACGTTATTTGCATGGGGAAAAATCACTTATTGAGAAATCAGTCCCTTTATACATTGTCACTATCTTTTAATTACCAGAGGGTGTAACACCAATTAAATGCTATGTAAACGCTATTTATACGGGACAAATCACTCAGGAAATTAGTGCCTCTATATATTTTTACTACCTTTTAATTACCAGGGGTTGTAACACCATGCAGTCACTATAAAACACTGTTACAACACACTGCTATTTCACCACCAATTAGTCAGAACAGCGCTGCACCTACATTCAATTCTCTCTCAGCATTTTCCACTGTGATGGAGATTGCACCTGTAGAGGCAGCAGTTTTAAACCACATTTGTACCTACTTCCATTGCACGGATTCATTTTTCATCCCTAAAGGCCCTTACACACAATCAGACTTTTTGACAACAAACATGCAAATTAGCTGTTTTGGAGCAACATCCGACCGTGTGTACGCTCCATCGGACAAACTTTTTCTGTTTTCATCGGACAAAAGTCCGATGGAGCAAAGTCCGATCGTGTGTACACAAAATCATCAGATTTTTGTACAAACTACAGTACGCAGCTGCGAGAATGGTTCTCGGCGACAGGGTACTGTACATCCCGTGCTGGCTGCAATAGGAAAAACACATTTTCCTATTGCGGCGAACGCGAGAGGGAATTCCCCTCTAGGAGCATACCAGGCCCTTAGGTCTGGTATGGATTTTATGGGGAACCCCCCTACGCCAAAAAACGGCGTGGGGGTCCCCCCCAAAATCCATACCAGACCCTTATCTGAGTACGTAGCCTGGCCGGTCAGGAAAGGGGGTGGGGACGAGCGAGCGGGCCCCCCCTTCCCCAAAGTACCTTGTCCCCATGTTGATGAGGACAAGGGCCTCTTCCCGACAACCCTGGCCGTTGGTTGTTGGAGTCTGCGGGCGAGGGGCTTATCGGAATCCGGGAGACCCCTTTTTAATAAGGGGGCCCCCCACCCTATGTGAATGAGTATGGGGTACATCGTACCCTTCCCATTCACGGCGGGGGGAAGGGGGGAAAGTGTCAAAAAAAAAAAAAAAAAACACACTACACAGGTTTTTCAAGTAATTTATTAGGCAGCTCCAGGGGTCTTCTTCTGACTGCGGGGGTCTCTCCAGCCTCTTCTCCCGATGTCCGATTCTTCTCTGCTCTCTCCAGTGTCTTCTCCCAGTGTCTGGTTCTTCTGCCGATGTCCTCCGCTATCTTCTGCTCTTTTGCCACTCTTTTGCTAGCGATGGCCCGGTCTTCTCCGTCGTCTTGTTCCCTCTTTTCTTCTTCCGATGTTGACACGACGCTCTCTCCCGCTGTAATGCTGTGTGATCGCTGTGCAATGACTTATATAGGCATGGGGCGTGGTCACCGGTGATGTCATCCTGTGACCCCGCCCCCTTATAACGTCACAATCCCAGCATGCCCGGGACTGTGATGTCATAAGGGGCGGGGTCACTGGATGACCTCACCCGGTGACCACGCCCCATGCCTATATAAGTCATTGCGAGGAGCTCACACAGCATTACAGCGGGAGAGAGTGTCGTGTCAACATTGGAAGAAGAGAAGAGGGAAGAAGACGACGAAGATATAGCAAAAATGACACTCCAAAAAATATTCTGCTACTCCTCCTGAGTATGGCGATACCACATGCGTGAGACTTTTACACAGCCAGGCCACATAGAGAGGTCCAACATACAGGGAGCACCATCAGGCGTTCTAGGAGCATAAATTACACCTTTAGTTTCCTGACTTCCTATCACACTTTTGAAGGTCCTGGAGCACCAGGATAATGGAATTACGCACAAAATGACCGATTGTTGAAAAGAAAACACTCCAACTGGTTACAGGTACTGGGGTACTCTGATGGGCTGGAGATGGGTACTCTGCTGAGCTGGTGACAGGTACTCGGATACTGGTGACGGGTACTCTGTGGCTGGTGACAGGTCCTCTTTATTTGGGAGGGCAATCGGGCACATTCCTGAACTTTTTTAGCCATGTCTCCTCCTTACACACTGAGGAGGAGAACCCGCAAATGGGGCTACAGCCGTTTGACATTTGTGACCGTCTGTAATTGGACACAGTCAGTCAAGTGGTAAAGAGCCAATTTCATTGGCTCTTTACACTGATTGAGGATGGGCTGTGTCCAAGGGACACGCCTCATCCCCGATCGCCGTGCACGAGTGGCGATCATAAGCAGAATACATGTGACTGGCTTTGATTGGACACAGCCGGTCATGTTGACTCTTTACCCTGATCGGGGAGGGGCTGTGTCCCAAGGGACATGCCTGATCCCTGATAGTCACGCTGTGGGCCCCCGGGAGCCCACAGTAGCGGTGAGAAGCATGGGCCTTCATATGACGTCCACCCGGATGGCAAGGTGTTTTTGCGGACGTCATTTGACAATGGCCCGGTATGGAAGTGGTTAATAATTTTGAATGATACAAGTCTGTGAAATATATGTAAATGTCATATACTTCTCTCAAGGACAGAAGAGTCATATTGCTGTGCATGAATATCTATTTTAAAGTACTATATCGGTACATTGGGTGGAGTTATATTACTTACTATAGACTCAAACCATATAGGCAAGAGTGGGTGTTACTTTTATGTTTAGAAGTACTACCTTTCTTGGAGAGATGCTAAATGTAAAAAGGCTTAGTTCATCTTTACAAACTGTAAAATAATGCACCAAAACTGAATACTGCTCAGAGAAAAGAAAGGAAACTCTGCACTCTGAAAGGACATACCACCTGTCGTCTCTCTCTCTCCTTCTGAAGCCAGTATCACATTTTACCATATGCTTATGTAAGTTTTGTTATCTTTGCTATGTGAAAATAAAAACTTTTCTTGAAGTATCGTACAGAGCTGAGGAATCTACAACTTCTAACATGGGGTTACCATTGCAACCCCTGGCGCTATGCCCATGGATAGTGGTTTCTCAAGCATTCAGCAATTTGGCAGTGTAAGGCCCCTTTCACACAGGCAGATTGATCAGGTTCGCCTGTCAGTTTTTTTAGGAGGACCCTCCACTGCCCTCTATGGAGCGGTGCATGTAAATGGACGTGTGTCCGTTGACACCCGCTGACATCTGAACCGATCATGTGAAAGATAATGCAAGCAGGGCAGCTGACACATAAGTAGGGGATTAGGCAAAAAAGTGGGAAAATCCCAGCCCATAGCTGTTTAATCAGTAGTCTGTCCCCCCCATGCTTCTCTGGTTGCCCCCTTGCTCCTCCGATTCCTCCCTGTGCCTCCCCCCCTCCCAACTCCTCTGGACACCCTTGTGCTCCTCTGGTTTCCCCATGTTCCTTTGGTTCCCCTTGCTCCCCCCAAACTTCTCTGGTCAACCCTGTGTTCCTCTGGTCCCCCCATGCTCCTCTGGTACTCCCCGCAGGGTTCACCTCCTCACCCTGGCTACTTGTGCAGTTCAGGCTGAATAAAGACATGATCCTCAGCACAGAGAAGCTTATCATACGATCTGGAAGTCCATCACCTTTACCCTCAGCTTCTTTAGCAAGGTAGTGGTCATCTTGGAGGTGTGTTTGGGGTCGTTACGTTGGAACACTGCCCCGCAGCCCAGTCTCCGAATGGGAGGGGATCATGCTCTGCTTCAGTATGTCACAGTACATAGAACAAAAGAAAGCTGGAAGGCCGCTTGGAGCTATGAGTAAGCACCCAATATTGGTCAGAAACGCGTTCTCCGCTGTTTGCACACACAGGTCGCACCCTTCACGTGGGATAGAGGGTTTAGAGCAGCAGGGTAAGTGAAATAACCCTTGAGCGATCTGATTGTACATATATGTGTTAGGTACCTGGTAGTAGAGCCTGACTTGTAGGAGGAGACCTCTCTTACAACGCTGGTTCAGGAGCCACTGGAGTGGGGACAGTGGTCTCGTGAGCACAGTGGGTAGGAGTGCCTGTTGAAGCAGGAACTACTATTGCTGGTAGTAGAGTGGAGATCCCTCCAGGGATGGCTGGACTGCAGGTGTAGGCGGTCAGTGGCAGACAGCAGACTGAAGAGCTGAAGGATGCAGGTGCAGCAGTCACGGGAACAGGAGCTGGACGTGTGGCAGCACACGGAGCAAGCAGTAGGCACAAGCAGGGTCAGACAGTCTGGGTCGGCAGGTAAACAAGGCAGTTAAACACAGCAGGCAAAAGCAGGGTCGGTTTAACAGGCAGAGGTCAGCAACGGATCACAGGCAGAGGTTGTAGCAGAGTCAGGCAAACCGGGTCGGATTGGAGAGAGCAGGGTAGTCAGACAGAGCCGAACAATCAATCAGGTGCAGGTAACAGATCACAGAAGCTGAAGATGAAACAGCAGCGCGCCAGTGCAGCTGAGTCCTTTATGTACTCAGTGGCGCCAAACAACGTTAACATGCGCCCGAGGGACACGCTGATGCACACCGGGTAGATGGGTATTGTTGCACAGTTCGAGCAGGGGCGTGCAGGCACATGCACGCACACATATGCCCCCGTCTGGTGCTGACAGGTCCCTGACAATATGTCACAGTACATGTTGGCATTCATGGTTCCCTCAATGAACTGTTGCTCCCCAGCGCAGGCAGCGCTCATGCAGCCCCAGACCATGACACTCCCACCACCATGCTTGACTGTAGGCAAAACACACTTGTCTTTGGTTCAGATGGGGTCAAGCGTGTGTGGCAGCAACCAGGTGAGGAGTACAAATACATTTATCTTGGTCTCATCAGACCACAGGACGTGGTTCCAGTAATCTTTTTTTTCTTTATTCTGCTTGTGTTTAGCAAACTGTTTGCAGGCTTTCTTGTGCATCGTCTTCAGAAGAGGCTTCCTTCTGGGACAACAGCTATGGGGACCAATTTGATGCAGTGTGGCCTATGGCCTGAACACTGACAGGCTGACCCCCCCCACCCCTTCAACCTCTGCAGCAATGCTGGCAGCACTCATATGTCTGTTTCCCAAAGACAACCTCTGGATATGACGATGAGCACATGCTCACCATGGTGAGGCCTGGTCTGAGTGGAACCTGTCCTGTTAAACCGCTGTATGGTCTTGGACACCGTGCTGCAGCTCAGTTTCAGGGTCTTGGCAATCTTCTTATAGCCTAGGCCAGTGATGGCGAACCTCGGCACCCCAGATGTTTTGGAACTACATTTCCCATGATGCTCACCTACACTGCAGAGTGTATGAGCATCATGGGAAATGTAGTTCCAAAACATCTGGGGTGCCAAGGTTCGCCATCACTGGCCTAGGCCATCTTTTAGAGCAACAATTATTTTTTTCAGAGGTGCCATGTTGAACTTCCAGGGACCAGTAAGAGAGTGAGAACACCAAATTTAAACACACCTGCTCCCCATTCACACCTGAGACCTTGTAATACTAGCGGAGTCACATGACACCGGGGAGGGAAAATGGCTAATTGAGCCCAATTTGGACATTTTCACTTAGGGGTGTTTTCACTTTTGTTTCCAGCGGTTTAGACAATAATGGCTGTGTGTCGCGTTATTGTGAGGGGGGCAGCAAATGTACACTGTTTTACTGTTAAGTTGTACACTCACTACTTTACATTGTAGCAAAGTGTCATTTCTTCAGTGTTGTCACGTGAAAAGATATAATAAAATATTTACAAAAATGTGAGGGATGCAGTCACTTTTGTAATATCTATATCTATCTATCTCTCTATCTATATCTATCTAGCTCGCTCTCTCTCTCGCTTTAAAAAATGTAAATGATAAAATCTCCATCTGTGGAAAAAAAACAGGATTTGAACTGATGACCCCAGTGCTACTAGGTAGAAGTGCTAGCCACTTGGCCACTGCACTACACTGCGTGTGTGAGCGTTGCAGTAAATGTTTTTAGTGTTTGATTTGTGCTGCTTTTGGATGATTTAAGCCTCATATACACAATCCGATTCTTGGCCAACAGAGCGTCAGACTTTTGTCTGAAGGGCGTGTGCCGGGAACTTGTCTTGCATACAAACGGTACACAATTGGTCGGCCAACAAACATGAACACAGTGACGTACTAGATGTACTACGAGCCGATAAGGAGGAAGTCCAATTGTCAGACGCCACCCTTTGGGCTCCTTCTGCTAATTTCGTGTTAGTAGAATTTTTGCGAGTGTTGATTTGCGCTTTTCAATTTGTTTCTTAATGGCCATTCGTCAACCAGCCATGTTGCAGAATCGGAGGAGAGAACATGCTATTATTGGGCTTGGAGTTATTGCTTTGAGCCAAGTCCAGTCCAGGAACAGGAGGAGGAGGATTTCTTGGACCAAAAATTGGTTGCTTAATCGTGACCAATTATGTCATATGCCTTTGCTGTGGCAGCTGCAGGAGAATAATCCGGATGATTTTCGGAATCATCTCCGGATGACAGACCCCTGCTTTCACCAATTCCTGGCACTGTTGACCCCCTATATTAAGAAGCAGGACACATACATGTGTTATATTTTCTATATTTTTGGATGCATAGAATGCACTTTTTGGTTAAGTTCTATTGGCAGATAGCATGTCTATTTTTTTTTTAATGCACAATAAAAAAAAATGTGTAGAATAATACTTGGCTATGTGTTTTACTTAAAAAATTAAAACTTGGGAGTAGGCCAGTACATTTTCAAAAATACAAATACAGTTAATGTAAAATTAACAAGAGACACCAACATAGTTGTATCTTTGAGATTAAAAACTACAGGATAACAGTGTTGTGGTAACTTGGACAAAAAAAAAATAATACAAGCATAAATAACATTCTTGCTATCACTAGAAAATAAAAGAATTTTCAAATATGTTTGCCATAACTCCATTAGTATCACGAGCAAAGCAGCTTCATTATTATCCCATTAAAGGAGGAGAATTGTGTGCTGCATTTCACCAATTCATAATTTGCCGCGTCACGAATGTTAAATGTCCATTACGAACGCTAGTTTACAAGACTGACCGCTTCCGGCTCGTCCTTGCTTCTGAGCATGCATATTTGTACTTTGGACTTTTGTGTGACGGACTTGTGTACACACGATACGAAAATCTGACAACAGACCGATGTCTGCTGAAAATTTGCTAGCCCGCTATCCAACATTTATTGGCTGAAAGTTGGACAATTGTCTGATGGAGCGTACTAACGGTCGGATTTTAGGCAGTCTGTCATCACACAATTCCCGGCCGAAAATCCATTTGTATGAGGCTTTAGGCTGTCTCCTAACCAGCTGCCCCACAGATCTTTTTAACCACTAGTTGCATTTGAGTTACCGTATTTATCGGCGTATAACACACACTTTTTTCCCCTTAAAATCAGGTAGAAATCGTGGATGCGCGTTATACACCGATCCCCGCCGCTGTTTGTGAGCGGAGCGAGCCGGCCGCCGATATACATACATAACCGAGTGTACTCGGCTAGGTTTGGCTAGCTCCGCTCACAATCACGCCCAGTCCCGCCCTATGATGGACATAACACAGGGACTGGGTGTGACTGAGCGGAGCTAGCCGAGTACACTCGTCTATGTATGTATATGGGCGGCACTCGGCTCCGCTCACAGTCACGCCCAGTCTGCTCCCTTTTCTTAGGTGTCACTGGCAGGGGGCAGATGATCGCCGTGATCGGGACGGATGTCCCTCTCACGGCCGCCGGTGATCGGCTGTTTTTTTTCCTCCTCACGCTGTCAGCGTGAGGAGAAAAAAATAGCCGATTACCGGCTCTGTTTACATCACATGATCGGCTGTCATTGGCTGACAGCTGATCATGTGGTAAGGGGTCGGGACCGACCCCTTACTCTGATCTGAGATCAGGCGAGTCTCAGACTCGCTGATCACAGAGTGTGCCGCGCGCAGGCCGCTCGTGCACGGGACGACGTCAATAGACGTCGTCCCGGCAATGTAGATCCGCGCTGTTGCCTTCATTTGGCAATAGCGCGGATATGAATCGGTTAACTGTGAAAGAGGCATTTCTGGGCCTGTGTCAGCAGAGTCCTGAGAGAATGATTTTTCTGCTCAGGGGGGACAAATGTCATCCTCCACAAATGTTTCCTCAGAATCAGGTGATCTTCCATGGTTTTGCGATTCATGCACAGGCAGCAGTGTGTATTGGTATGTTGCCATCTTGGACCTAGGCGCTGTGATTTTAAAAGCGAGATCCTTCATAGCATGTCCCCTTCCTAAAAAAACAAGGCGAACTATCATAAGCCCGATGGTCTCCAGGGGTCCATGGACTCAAATTTCAGGCTGTTAAAGAGTCTTGGGTGCTGCTGCATTGTGGTTTAAGGTGCTGAGAGGGTATGGTTGTGCTGGAAAATTCATGCAGAGTTGGGCTTTGATAAACTAATACATTACGCTATAAATACGTTAGTGCTTTAGATGAGGCAGATTAAATAGGTCATATCATTTAGGATTTTTTTTTTAAATCAGTGAATTAAGTCAGTGAAGTACTAGAAAATGCCTAATATTTAGAAATCGAAAATATGTGCTTGGTTAGTGACCATACAGCACTGACAATGTCAAATATTTTGGTCTAGTATTAATTATACAAAATACATTTTGCATTACACAAACTAGAACTGCATTTTGTTTGTTTTTGTCTATTTCTTTGCTTTTTATAAAAAACATAAATTAGTATAGTATGTGTGAAAATCATTGCAAAGTGGTAAAAAAAAATTTATTGTTGAGAAGCCAGTGCATACAAAAATGTCAAAATTTGTTATGTTCACAAAGGTTTTGTTGATCTGTGGATTTCCAAGGGTTAAGGAAACAGTAAAATGCATTTCTGTTCTACAAAACATTCTTAAAGTCCAACAGGCACAAAGGAAAAACAAAACAAAATGCATAGTTTTTGGTAAATGTGTATTTTGGATACTACTTACAAAACATTGCATTTCACACTGAAAATATTTAATGGCCAGGTCTAACATTTTACTGCTCTTTTCTTGACAATCAGATATTTATATAGATATATTTACATAAGTAGAAAAGTAAACACTTGAATACAGTAAAAACCAGAGGGAGCAAATGAAAAAAAAAAAAAAAAACGCCCTTTTAAACATAGTCTGTACATGTTTTTTTTACCCTTTTATTTACAGATAAAGAATGGAACACATCAGGATAAAGTACAGAAACAAAAAATATTTGGAGCAACGTTGTAGTTTGGGTCCAATTTCTTTTTGCAGAAAACTTTTTTTTAGAATATACACACGTTTGTAGTTGAGATGCAATGGGTTGATTTACGAAAGAAGTAGTTGTTCACTTACCAAAATGAATGTTCGTGCATAAGGCGAAGCCATATTCTTTTAAAAAAGCTAATTATGTGCTATTAAAAAAAAAAAAAAAAGTCTTATTTTTAAAAAGGTTACCCCTCACACATGATTGGGTATTTAAAGTGAGAACAACTTCACTTTTTTCACTAACATACAAATCACTCTGCTTCCTCATGCTATCCTGTGAAAGCTGAGGTTCTCAAATCTCATGAGAATAGTAGGCAAGAATGTTTTTTCGCTTTTCTTTTTCTAATTTTTCCCCCCAGAGGAGTGGGGGAAAAAATATAACTCATACGTTAAAAGGCAGCCATTAGGAGTCTTTTTTGTTCAACCAGCGAGTTGAATGTAAAATAAAAAAAAACGACTCGATTCCCCCACCGACACACTCGATGTGTCATATTCCGATGGCGAGGAGACTTCCTCACCATCAAAATACATTGATCATTGGTGTCAGCTATGGCCAATGGCGCTAGCTGCGTGGGAAACTGTCAGGGCAGTTGTACAGAAGTTGATTAGTATATTAACTTCTATAAAACCTCCTTGCCCATACATGGATAGAAATTCAGCCAGTACCTGCTGAATCGATCCATTTTTGGCCAGCCTAAGATACATCAACTGCCAACGTCATCCAAAATAGATACTTCACTAAGACTCCCCTATTTTGCCTTTAATCCTTCCCAGGTTGCACTTGCATCTGGACTCCAATTATTTGGTAATTAATAATGGAGAATTCAGCGGGTGATCAAAACACCATAATTTGGCTTTGTAATGGTGGGGTAGAGTTGGGAACACTGCAGGAATAATAGGTCACCAAATTTTCCCAGACAGAAAACCGGCTTGCCAGCACGTATTTCATTTTTCCTGCAGCCACACAAACTGAAATAGCAATTTCAAGCTAATAAGGCTTTTAACAGACAGAGATTTATTCTACTAAACTAAGAATTAGACAAAATAAATACATCAAAAATTATACACATGCTTATATCTATTTGGAGGAAATTACTAGAATTGAACAGCATGTAGAGTCATAGTGGTGATACATTTAGAAAAAAGCCATATTTACAAATAAGCTAATTATTTGTATATAAAAATTACTACAAATGCATTATACAGGAAGTGCCAATGAACCTATGACTTTTTTGTTCAGAAGTATATCAATTCAATATAGCTCACTAAGGCGCATTGCGTTTGATTATACAGGATGACACACATTCTTAAAATACCAATTGTGAGAGGTGTGGATGTAAATTTTTAGTCTTGAAAAATTAGTCAGATATATTTGCGTATTTATACAAAACTACACATGTATATATGGTTGTACATAAACATCTACCCAGATTCAATAAAATATTTCAAACCTCTGAAGATGTTCGTTCACCTTGTCCGAAAAAAAAAAAGAAGGTGAACACCCTCCCCACTGTACTTACCTTTGTGGGTGATAGTTTCAATGTCCACACAGCAAGACTGGGGTTTTCCAACGCTAGGATCACTGCACTGGATGCTTAAACTGCATCACCAATGGCGGTAAGTGCAGCTGAAACAGGGATGGGGGCTGTCATTCAATTTTTCTGATTGGGAAATTACATTTGGTCAGTCCAGTTTACTAAGATTCAGTAGTGACACTGCAAACGATTCCTGGATCTAGATTTCTTAAAGGATGCCTATTCATTATGATCAGACAGCTTGCGCAACAGTGCAATAGCTGAGCAAGACCATAATCAGGGAAAATCTTCTGTGCCTTTTTATGGCCATTTTTAAGTTAGTAACAAGTCTGTAAGCACCAGTGGCAGTCCGTCCATTAGGGGCGCCGCCCCCCGTAATCCATGCATCTGGCCCATAATCTCCATGCAGGGCGCCTCAAAGCACTGCACCTCTAATCCACCCACTTGTGTGACATTAGCAAATTAATATTCGCCAAGGTCTTCCTGCTTCTCCTACTGGGCAATCAGGAAGCGGGTCCTGAGACCCGATTGGCCGGGAGTCTTAGGACTCCTAGACAGTTTAGCCAGAAGGAGAAACAATGGCCCCAGAGGCAACAACAGCCCCTTTCAGGAGCCTGGATTTAGCAGTACACCACCACCTTGTCCTCCTCCCTGCACCTCTACTGCAGTATATGCTAAGGCCACGAATCACGCGGGGGGAGGGGTTGTGCGAGTGGATAGAGAGCTGCAAAATATTGACCACCAGCCACCACAGGTTAGCACCACTAATGCAAGCTCTAATTAAATATGGCTGATTATGTATATACAATGACATGCCGGTGTGTAAATAACCAAAAAAATTACCATTTTAAAAATTTGTGTGGATTTCTGTGTGCAGTGTGACATTTTTTACACAACCATTGTGCAAAAAGAAAATGGGATTTCTTCTCTTTAAGGTCCAGTTCACACTAGTTTGGTTTCGCCTGTGTCTGCTGTCAAGCTGTAATGCGCAACAATGGAAATCACATTATACGCTGGTGCCTATTCACATCAATGCAATGTAATTTTCTGAAAAGGCGCTGGTACTTTTGGTGCAGCATAGTTTTTGGCCCTAGACTACAATGGCAGTTCAAGAAAAGCACAAGAAAAAAAGGAGTCTCCTCCTCTTATAAAAGAAGCACATGATAATGCACCAAAAACCCAATGCAAAATGCATGTTTATGCAGCAACACTAATGTGAATTTAGGCTAAAGTACATGCTTTCATTTCCACTCCAATGATTTAAGGAATTATTTAGGAAGCAAAGTTTTTTTATGATGAAACCGTAAACTGAACTATCTTGTCCTACATTGGATACAGAATATATTGCTATTAGAGTACATACTTCAGGTATTAACGGCTTATTCTCAGCAGACACACCTGAAATCATATGGAATCAGACATTATGATATTGCACATTTTCACGTAATTTCTGTGTGTTGTGGCACATTAAAGCTTCCAGTTAATTGCCATAAATAGGACACTAGTTTTAATGCACCAAAAATGCAGCAACACATTCAGTGAGAATCTTCTACTTGAAATATTGAATTCTCTCATGTTTAGGTATATAACTTATATCTGAAAACCACTCATGACAATGCATCAAGTGAGAACAAATGGCTGGTGGGGAACAGAGGAGGTTATGGGAGCTCATGAATAGATACCTCCAGAAATAACAGTCCAATACTCCCCAAAAACTGAAATATAATGTCAATAAATGTTGTGAAGCTGAAGACAGTTTAAAATAAACTCTAAAACTGTAAAAATGAATGTATAAATTACATAACACTAAATCAATAAAGTTATATAATAAAACCATTAAAAACTGCTGTCAATATGAAAATATAAATGAATGCCTGTCCCTCTCCTAAAAATGACAAAAAAATAAAACTGTAGATAAGTTAGGTACAAATAGGTAAAACATATTAGGAGACTTCAAAAACAAAAATGTCTGCATATATTTGTGAAAATTGTCAAAAAATAAAAATGTTTACTTTTTCAGTTCTAACAGATGCATGTCTTAGACCTAGTAAAAAGGCACATTCTCCATGGTACAGTGATAATTCGAACCCCTAGAAGGGAAATTTACAATAGAAGTTACAAGTTGGAAATTATTTCAGTTTACAGTGCAGAGCTCCTGTTCTACTAACCTTCCTATAAATGTCCCCAAAATAGTACAAATGGAGAGCCATCTATGGATGAGTGCATTCATTTTGCATATACTTGTTTGGGCAATGATGGGTAAGTAATAGAACGAGGTTAGCACAGAATTGGTGAACAACAATATCAAGCCTATTTGCTCATTGGGTTCAGGCACAATAGCTATTGTTTGATCTAGCAGATTTTGCCTATGTGTCTGCAACATGTACCAGAAGTCCAGAGCTTGACAAGGCTCTTACCACTCTTTTTTGCTGTCACCAGACAATTCATGCCAGAACAATGACATTAGTACAAAAATATATTGTGTACTAAGCTGCAATTCTGCCAACTTCACCACTAAAGTACACAAGTAAAGCCTAGTACACATGGGGCAAATGTCAGGCGGCATTGGTCGGTTCAATAGAAACCAGCCAACATTTGGCCCGTGTGGACTGCAGCCGGTCTTGACTGAAGCCGGCCATTCGGCCAACTATTGACAAAGGGGCATGACCGAAAAAGGTCTGCCAATCGGCTCCCAATCAGTGCTCTCAGCCAATGGGAAGCCCCCCATGTCAGAATACAACAGCACAGGGGAGGTCACTGTACTAACATTGGATAGTACAGCGGCTCTTTCTGACCTGTCAGTGTGTACTAGATATTAGTGTGTACTAGGCTTAAGCAAAGGAAAAACAAACCTAACAGCAAAAACGAAGACAATAATTATAAAAAGAAAAGTTGGGTCCCAATCACATGGCTACTTCTCAAAGTATTTAATAAAAAAAAACATGGGAAGTGTCTGAACTATGAAAGAATATTGTGTGTACATAAACTGCTGCACAGCATCTTTGTGATTATACAATAATGCAAAAGCTATGTGAAGAGCAGCCCTTCATAACACCCAATCAGAAATCCTCTTTCACCAGTTTCATCTGCCTGATTTGAGCTACTGACTTCGGTACATCAGGATTGCTCTTTGCACTGCCTCAATAAATAAGCCCACTGGTTTCCTGAGCTATGAATGTGCCATGCACTCGGCAATGATATTTTCTCCAAGTGATCGTAGCATAAAAGCATGGAATGATAACCAGCACTGGACAAAATAATGAAGTTTTGGTCCAACTTAATGCAAAACTAACTTAAAAATGTTCCAGACATAAAAGGTACAGAATAAATGGCAGAAGCGTCTATGAGCAGACTTTGGGATACCACACCAGTGTCAATCAGCAAAAACAGATTTCAAGAAGAAATCTTTTTGCAAGGAGCAGCTTTGCATTCTTTTGATTTGACAAGCATGTTCTCTATGTCATTACAACTACTGTGTTTCTGTTCTGAAATAAACTTTAAAAATTCCCACTGAAATCAATTTAAAAAAGGAAAAAAAAAAAGTATGGTCCTCGATGGTTGTAAATGTGTTAATACAAAAAAAATAGCAATGTATATAATCTGTAAGATATATTCACTGCACAATGTCATTCTCAGGAGTAGAAAGACCTGCATGACTAAAGTATCTAAAAATACTAAATAACATCCCTTTTTACTCCAGTTCCGATGATAGGCCCATACTGCAATATCACAAAATTCATTCTTCAATCTTGATTTCAAATCCCCACATATTTGATAGACATCAATAAAAGACTGTATATTCCTGAAAGAAGAAGATAAATATGAGGCCAGACTGCGGTTTAAACAGTGTGTCTTTCATGAGGCTGCCATAGCTGTGCCCCCACTAAGCTTGACCATCATTTGCTGACAGTCATGGTATGAGCGTCTGTCGCCCACTTTTTCCAAAGTCCGTGCTGCTTCAGCCAACATCACTGCTCTCTGTCCTGGAGAGGATAAAAATGATAGAGGCAGGTGCCGACAGGCCAACAAGATGGCAGTTGCTCGTTCTCTCTGTCCCGGTAAAGAGTACATATCCCCTGGTTAAAACAAAACAAAAAAAAATTAACAAACCTTTAAATTTAATGTAATTCTTTACTGACACACTCTTAAGAAATAGCTTATATTGTCTAGGATATATACGGCAATCTGATTGCATCTTTGCCCATAACTAAAAACAGCAACTCATAAGCTGTTAACAAATTAACAACTTGACTACCATCAGGCTGTCTGTCATCCCTTCTACTCTTTTGTGCCCTGTGATACATTTTGCAAAAATTCAGAAGTGAGGAGGGTGGGGCAAAAAGAGAACATAAAAGTTACTCAATATCTATATATGCACTTTAGCCTTTTGTATATACATATTTTTTTATCATGGAACACAGGTTTTTGTACTTGTATCTAGAAGAGTACAGTTCTTCTAATGACTTATGAATTCGACGCAGTCATACACATTAGCATGTGTACGTAAAATCTGCAGATATGCAAGGCCCCGAACACAGCTGTGTTCTTTTTTTTGTATGCCACTAAAGGGCAGTGCACATTTTTATTTGTAGACACAGATCTCCATGTATGGCCCCAATGATTTCCGTAGTGCTGCATTTAGAAGCGTATAAACCATTCGAACAAGGTTTATATTATTTAATATAAAGATTTTTTTTTTACTTAAATACAGATTTTTGTTAATGGGCTTTTCCCTTTTTTGTTAATTTATGCTAGTGGGCTATAATGAAATGGTGCCTGTTCCCACATTTTCTTTTCTGGCTCTTGCTTTCTACTCATTAATATAGACTCAGGAGAAAAGGCGGTGTTCGCGTGACTTCAACAAAGTGGCGCTGACCATTTCCTGTTGGCCCTCTAAAGCAGGGGTCTCAAACTGGCGGCCCTCCAGCTGTTGCAAAACTACAAGTCCCATCATGCCTCTGCCTGTAGAAGTCATGCTTATAACTGTCAGCCTTGCAATGCCTCATGGGACTTTTAGTTTGGCAACAGCTGGAGGGCCCCCAGTTTGAGACCCCTGCTCTAAAGACTATGTGATGCCTATCTGGTATGTATTTATCTCTGTTTAACATAAGGTTTTTTTTTCTCTAAATACAGTTTTTTGTAAATATGGCTTTTCCTTTTTGGTAATCCACGCTAGTGGGCTATAATAGCATGGCACCTGCTCCCGCATTTTCCTTCTGGCTTTCTATGTAGTAATACAGACTGAGGAACAATGGTGGCGGTGGCAGGGGGACTTCAACAAAATGGCACCAGTCACTTCCTGTTGGCCCTCTAGAGACTGTTAGTTTTTTTACAGGCTATTTAAAGGGGCTCATTTTTTACATTGGCTTGCTAGCGCCCCCTGATGACATGCTTTGGCAATAAACACATTGGGCGGAGCTATACACAGACTTCACTCCGCCACATCCAATTTCAGAACTGGCGGCCATCTAAGGGCACTGCTGTATGTTTTTACTACTCGGCATCTGGATGTTTATTGTTTTTATGTGATTATTATGCATCAGTAAGAAATTACACTATATCCGGGATATTTTGGTATTTGGCTCCTTGAGCGAGTGCTTCTTTTCCATTAGTGGCACTGTTTCCAAATCTCCCCCAGTGGTGGGCTTCTGCTGCTACAGTCAGAGGACCTTGGGTGATTGAATGGAGCTGGATGTCCAGGGTGGAAGCTGAGATTGTTCATTCCCAATGCGCGACTTGCTGCACTGGCAGCTAGTGAGCTGGTGAGTGCGGTCCTACCCTCAGATGCACGTGGTGTCTTTTTGGATAATGGAACAAATACGTGGACATTTCTGGACTTAAGGGACTTATTGGTTAATTTATGCATTTGTGTGCGATTTTTACTTTCATGTTTTTATGCACATGATTTATAGTGGATATTTTAATTTGCTGTTATTTTAAAACGCTGCACTTTTATCACAGTTTATAAACATAAGGTTTATCTGCATGTATTATGAACAATATCAGAGGCATTAACACTTCTGTAGAGCTGCAAAACAGTAACGTTCAAGCTTACCTGGCTTGCTGATGTTTGGAGGACGTTTCTGCAAGCTGTGTTGCAAAAGCTGGTGTGTGCGGGTTGGACTTGCACCAGCCATCAGTCTAACTGTAGCTTCATGTAGGAACAACTAGGATTAAAAAAAAATGTTGAATTGAGTTTCTTTATCCTTTAAACAGAACTCCAATTTTTTTTTTTTTTTTTTAACGTGGTTGTAAACCTTTGGAATGCAAAATCAACAAAGCATATCCCCAAAGCGTATGCATCGGTTTCAATCCAAAGCATGTAGTGTGGCCCCTGGCTGCGCTCTCCTTTCTATTCATTCTGCACGTGTCACTTCTGGCAACTAGTGACTGCGGTCAGGATCGCTATATAGAACGTGAGTGCATTCCTTGAGACTGACACGCTGGAATCGCCTCCGGTCAGAATGAGGATTCAGACGCCGCCATCCACCTGTCCCTGCAGAGGGCTAAATTTTGCACGTTTATAAGACCTTACTACTTGCTACTCAAGTCACCGGTTGCTGGGATTCCTCCTCATATCTTTCTTCACCTTTTTTCTTATCTACAAGGGCTGTGTTCAAACGGACTGTGGATATGTGATTCCTCCCCTGATGATTGGTGTATCCTCACTGAACACTCTATGAATGGACCTAATTCACTATCACTGCTTTATTTATTTTTTCACCAGTCACTTATGAATTTTGGAATGATTTCAGCTATTATGGACTTGATTTGATTGATTTTTTTGGTACGAGATCACTGAATTTATATTTATTTGTGTTTGTCATATTGTTATATTTGCTTTTATTATTTATTATTGGTAAACTGATATATTCACCTTAGGTTGATTTAAGTATCTACCTTGTTACTAGCCATTAGATTGTGAGTGCACTTAGTATAATTCTTTCAGTTTATTACACCGATATTAGTGTTTTTTTGTTGCAGCTGCAATTTAAGGTACTTTATTAGCTCTCTAGCGCGGTTTCCTTTTTTCCTAAATAATACAACTTACCTTGCACTGAGCAGGTTTAAAGGTTAAAGCAAGCCTACGAAGGCTGCTGAGATCCCTCTGGAACCCTGTGAGCACAGATTTGGAGGCATGAATTGTTTCCCCAGATGCCTGTTTCTGCCATAAAGAGGTTCGCATGGACAGTAATAGATCACAAACTAGAAGCTGTATTACCTAAAAGAAAAAAAAGGAGATACAAGGCTTCAAGCACACTTATTTAGATTCTCACTCTGTCAATGCGCAATGAAAGTCTGCATGGCTGCTTAAACACTCCACTGCTATCGCAGTATATGATTTTTGCAATGACATTAACACATCAAAGAATATACAAGATTTTAGCAAATAAATTTAGGGGGTTCCCAATGCCATGCTTTAACACTGGGACAATGTTTTAAAGTTGATGCGCTGTGCCCATTTTGCACCATACTGGAGAGCTCTAAAGCATACCTCCAAAACTAATTTCATGAATTGGACTCCAGGTGAGAAAAACTACCGACTCCAATTAGCTTCCATCGAAGTAATTAGCCTATGGGTTCACTTATTTTCCTCCAGCACTATGAATGTTTATTTGGTCTGTTCAATAAAGATCCAAGAAATTAGAATAGTTTGTTTGTTATCAGCGTAAGCACAATAGGCTTGTCTATTGTGATTTACAGTAGATGAGGATGAGATCACTTTTTATGGCAAATTACTACAGAAAGACAGTTAATGCAAAGGGGTGCACATACTTTTTCGTACCACTGTATGTGTGTACACACACTGATCAGCCATAACATTATGACCACCCACCATAACTGTCAGTAACAGATACTTCAAATCCTGTAAGCTGTGACATGGGGCCTCTATGCGGGGTTTTTTTTTTTCCAGCACATCCCACAGATGCTCAACTAGATTGACAACTGGAGAATCTGGAGGCCAAGTTAACACTTCAAACATGTGAAAAACAGGGGGTGGGTGCAACGCTAGTAACAGTGTATATATCCAATAATAAACAGGAAATATAAAATTACTTTCAAATTTTCAGAAATGGTGAAGAAACCGTAATTAAAAGCGAAAAACTAGGGCAGAGTTCAAATAGATTAAAATTGAAAAACTGCATCAAAATTGCATCTATGTTAGTGTCAAACCACAATTTAACAATGGTGATCTCTAATAGTAACAGAATGATGTGCTCACATACCAAAACTAATAGTAAAACACCAAAAATTAATTATGTGAAACCTACAAAGGTGCTCATATGAATTAACTCACTATTCTATTACTAAATAAATGAAGAAAATTCACAAAAGCATTGATGAAAAAAATCTTTAAAAAAAAGGACAAAGGCAAAATCCCCAAAAAATAATACAAATAAAAAATAAGAAAAAAAAAAAAAAGTAAAAAGTAAAAAAGTAAAACTGAAACACAGTCCCAAATGAATTTGATGGTGAACCAAGAAATGTCCGTGCAGGTGTGGAGACAAGATGTTAACACGAAACTGTAAAGAAAAGATCCCTTCCTCCAAAAGGCTTTGCACCCAAAGTGAGTATGTAGTCTCCTTTCCCGCAATAATGACTACCAAAGCAGTCTTAGTCTTAGAGGATCAGAGTAGCGGCATCTCCTCGGGCTTCCTCCGCCTACTGCTTGCTGTGCCATCAATTTTTGTCAGATACTGTATCTCTAGAGTCGGGCTGAGCAGCAAGCTGACAAATTGTGACTCGTCTGTCTATGTGAACCAGTTTGATTAATCTGAAGCCCTCTGTGGGCGTTGGACAGCCTGCCCCCCTCTTTTGTCAACAACTCAATGATGGAACGTTGCTGGAATCCATTATTTACCTCTGAATAGAGATGGCCTCAGGAGCACGCTTAGCCACACCCTCCTCCTATGCTGATTGGCCAAATTAGGAGTTTGAAAAATTATTGCGCAAATACCGTGCGAGATAAAAGGATGCAATGACCGCCATTTTATTCCCTAAGGTGTTTGCTAAAAAAACATATATAATGTTTGGGGGTTCTAAGTAATTTTCTAGCAAAAAAATTATGATTTTTACATGTAGGAGAGAAGTGCCAGAATAGGCCTGGTATTGAAGTGGTTAAAGATTTTTTTCATCAATGCTTTTGTGAAATTTCTTCATTTATTTAGTAATAGAATAGTGAGTTAATTCATATGAGCACCTTTGTAGGTTTCACATAATTAATTTTTGGTGTTTTACTATTAATTCATTTTGGTATGTGAGCACATTATTCTGTTGCTATTAGAGTTCACCATTGTTAAATTGTGGTTTGACACTAACAGATGCAATTTTGATGCAGTTTTTCAATTTTAATTTATTTGAACTCTGCCTTAGTTTTTCACTTTTAATTTCGGGTTTTTCACCATTTCTGAAAATTTGAAAGTAATTTTATATCTCCTGTTTTTTATTACTGGATATATATGTAGTGCCCACCACCTTTTGGTGGGTGCTATAAGGTTAAAAGACAGGTTAAATTACCAGTGCCTTACTGTTTGTACAGGTCTGGAGGTTTGATTTGGGTTAGGGTGAAGTTATAGGTTAGAGGGGGGTGTGACCACCTGTTCATCATCACCCTGGAAAACCATCCCTTATTTGTCCAGAGTAATGTTCTGGGAAGGAGGCGGGTCAGGGCTTGAAGGACAGGCAGTGTGTGTATGGCCCTGGTCCAATGGTTAATTTGTTTGGGCAGGGGTGGGTTCATATATATATATATATATATATATATATATATATATATATATATATATACACATACACACACACACACACACACTGGGGGTCACATGTCCCAGGAGTGGTGTGATAGAAAAGAAGAAGACAGCATGTAGGGGCTGGTGCAGCTCGGGCGCTCTCCCCTCTGGGGAGGGGAATGTGCCATGTGGGGAGGAGAGATGGAGGAGACATCAGGAGGAAGTTGCTACTATTAACAGGAGGAAGACTGGGAGATCAACCCTCCGTGGCAAACACGGACTGCTGATCATGAATACAAGCGAGTGGAAACCCAGGGAAACAGTGCTCCCAAGAGACTTAAAGGTGTTAAAGTGCGGGTCATGAAGGAGGAGGTATAGATCTTCGGCCTTAGAGAATTAATACCCCAAGAGTGTTGGAGTGCGGGTCAATAAAGAAGTCTGTGAAAGGAGTTGGGCCTTAGAGAATTAATACCCTGGAAAAATCCAATCAGTCAGCCCAAACAGCTTTATTCAGAGTATCGTTCCTTGGGTATAACTTGGAAGTGTTGTACAATTGGGAAGTAGCAGTAAATAGGAGGGAGGAAAGTTGCAATGTATAGCTGGAAGATTCTAACTACTCGTGCAGCTTAGACCAGAGGCAACTTATATCCGTTTGCATCATTCAAGTAACACTACTGCCGAATCGGAAATAAAAGTTATTGTTTGAACTGTTCAACTGTGTCTGTGATTGCTACAGCGGGGTGGAAGAAGCGGGGGTTAAACCAGCATGTACTGTAATGAACTAACTAGCAGCTCCTACGGGGGTAGTGCGCTACATATATACTGTTACTAACGCTGCTTGTATTAAGGACTTCTGATTCCGGCAGCTTTTTTATCTAATTTATTTCAAATTTTTTATTTCTATATTTATTTCTAGCGCAGCGTTAACCGTTATTGTTACATGTTATTTTCCTCAAGCCATTCTTGAATTCAATAGCCCAGACCATCTTCCTCCATTGCTCCGTGGTCCAGTTCCGAGGCTTGCATACTCACTGTAGGCGCTTTTGGTTGTGAACACGGGTCAGCATGGGCACCCTGACTGGTCTGCAGCTAGGCAGCCCCATACACAACACAATGTGATGCACTGTGTGTTCTAGCACCTTTCCCATCATAACCAGCATGAACTTCTTCAGCAATTCGAGCTACAGTAGCTCTTCTATTAGATCAGACTACACAGGTCAGCCTTCGCTCCCCACTTGCATCAATAAGCCTTGGCCACACATAATACTGTCGCAGGTTTGCCATTTTTCCTTCCTTGGACCACTTTTGGTAGGTCCTGATGACTGCAGATCGGGAACATCTGTCAAAAGCTGCAATTTTGGAGATGCTCTGACCCAGTCTAGCCAACTTGGCCCTTGTCAAAGTGGCTTAGATCCTTACGCATGCCCATTTTTTTCTGCTTTTAACATATGAACGTCAAGGACAACATGCTTACTTGCTGCCTAATATATCCCACCCATTTTCAGATACCATTGTAATGAGAGAATCAGTCACTTGATCAGTCACAAAGATGTTGGTCACATACATAAAAAAAAACTAATTATGCACTCAGAATAATGATATTCCTCTTACTCATTGTTCTGCCCTTGCAGTAGTGAAATTTTATTTTACAACCCTATAAATTTCCACAAGATGCAGTTTTGGTTTAGAACCAGAAAACCCACCCAGAAAGACCGAGTTGTTCTTCACAAGAAAATACCATAGTTCCTTGAGCGCTAAACCTGTGGATCATCCAACCAAAACATATGGAGATGTGGTATAAAAGAAGGATACTGGTGGATAGCGCTCAATGGATTGGATATCAAGATAACCAAAAAGTCAGTGGGGCCATAAATAAAGACAATGTTTTTATTCCTCCAATAAAAAAATAACGAGTAAAATAATAAAAGTAACGATAAAATGAGCCAACGTTACCACTTGAGGTCCCAAGGTCCCTGGTAACACTGCCTTACAAGTGCCAATCACGATGAAGGAGGACAAACGACCAGGACCCAGAGCCGGAAGCCAGGGAAGCCGAGCTGTGTATGTGGCTGGCACGTCTGGATGACAGGCGGTGCGAGCTGGAAATGTGAACGTGGTGGAAGCCCAAGAACCAGCGTGGAACGCAAGCTCGTCTGTTGCCGTGACAAGGCGTTTCTCGCGCATGTGCTTTGTCATAGTCCATAGCGATTTGCGGCATCATCACCTTACACATGCCCATGTCTCTGACTCCGGCCTTTGAGCCCCTTCCCTGGACCCGGTCTCCACTCAGCAGCATGGGCACTGGCGCCCCTCCATGCTGTACAGGCTATCCTTCTGGATGATGTTAACCTTTCAACGCCCTTGGAACCCGTAAGTGGTATTGTTGGCTCATTTTATCATTACTTTTATTATTTTACTCATTAAAATTATTATTACTCACATTGAAGGAATAAAAACATTGTCTTTATGTATGGCCCCATTGACTTTTTGGCTATCTTGATAACCAACCCAATTCATTAAGCGCTATCCACCAGTATCCTTAAGTTGTTCTTCACAACTATACGTTTCATAGTACAGACTGCATTTTTGCAATAACATTAGCCTTGTACAGATGACCGCAAGGTGCAAATACCTACTATATTAGCCTTGTATAGATGACCACAAGGTACACATACCTACTATCTTGCCTGACAAAGTTCTCACCCAGATTTAAAGAATCGAAACCTAAGAACTACATTTTAATACTGCAGCTTACTGGTTCTTACATGTGGTGACTGCTGCATTAAATGTTCTTTTTTCCGGCTTTTCTTTGCTTTTTTTTTTCCATCTGGTGATCTTGTAACACTTCAGTAACACTTTCTGACTTAGGGGGGAAAACTCACTCACTGAACTGTATCTAAAGAAGCAGCAAGGTCATCCTAAGACAGACCTACAATAACCTTCCACTCACCTCCATAAAAGAGGGGAGGGGTTATATACTCAGATAGCTCAGAGACATAAGAGTGCATCACAGAAAGTGGTCTTGCGGACAAGATTTCGGGAGGATCAACAGATATGACAATAGGCTTTCAATCATATTTAACAGACCAAAATGAACCAAATGAGAAGTTAATTTTTAGGCTTTGCATATCCTTTAGCTATGATGATATAGCTGGGGCCTCCATACTGCACTGAAGAAACATTGCACAAAGAAAATGACATGCAATGCAACAACAATGCACTACAGTGACACCAAAGTCAAAAGGAAAGTCAAAACCTATATACCAAACTTCACAAATAAGAATTACTCCACATATTAATATAACAAAATGTATTAAATTAATTTAAAGCGTGAACTTAAAGTGATACTAAAGTCTCCTTTTACTTTGCTTAAAAATAACAAACCTGTTATACTTACCTGCTCTGTGTAGTGATTTTGCATAGAGCAGCCCAGATCCTCTTCTCAGATCCCTCTTCGGCTCTTCTGGCCCCTCCCTCCTGACGAGTGCCCCCCACTGCAAGCAGCTTGCTATGGAGGCACATGAGCAGAGCCACAGCTCAATGTGTCCATTCAGATACGGAGCCCAGACTAAGCCCTGCCCTCCCTCTCTCCTCAATGGCTGCCAATGGTGCTCAGCTGCTGTCTCAGCCACTGGGGAAAGTCCCGGGCAGTCGAGTCTCTTGTGCAACATAGCTGGATAGAGATGGGCTCAGGTAAGTATTAGGGGGGCTGCTGCATCCAGAAAGTTGCATAATGTATAGAATGGATTAAGATAAAAAAACCTTCTGCCTTTACAATCACTTTACCCTTCCAGTCCTTTAAAGCAAGAAAGTTGCTACCTTTGTCTCTGATCTGCAGTTGCCATTTTACACATGATAGATTATGACCTGAGCCATTTGATAGCTTGACGCTATAGTTAAGAGTGCAAGCAAATGTGACAATCATTATCAGCATACCTTCATTGTATCCATTTTGGAACACCATTAAACCCATGGCTTTAGTTCTGCTTAAGGCTACATTCATGCTGGCAATGTAGGCCAGTGTGATTTGCAGTGGCAGAAATCTTCAGCAGGAATCTAAAGATTCCCATCACTGCAAGTCACACTGGCCTAATATGTTGGTGTGAATGTAGCCTTAATGTTTAATACTTAATGCAGCAAAATACAGGAAGTGTAATTCACCTTATTTAGATCATTATTACATGTACCACTCATATTCAGACTATTCCGTAAGAAGGTGCTGGCTTTCTCACACTGAGAGAAAGCATTTTGTGAACTCTCAGTCTTTCCCAATACAGACGTTTGCATGGCTCTGCACATGTGCACCACAGCTTTTACCAAGGGATTCCTGAAAAACAAAAGCATGACACAAAGGGATAGTTTAGTCTTCAATAGTTTAACATTTTGTAAATATATAAAGAGGGTTAACTTGGTGTAAATGTTTTTATCAATGTCCATTAATACAGTATATAGGAAAGTATATATGGGGAGGGGTGGAGGGAACTTATGGAGGGTATAAAGATTTTTCCGTGTTAAATGCATCCAGTGCTCCTCTCTTTTTACATTATACAGGGTATAGGACGGTAAGATCTGTGTAGTGAAGGGACCCTCTCATTGCTGGCATAGATACTGGGAAGTGAGGTATGAGTGCTAGGGGTAGGATATAGGGGAAGACAGCACATGCTGGAGATGGGCACTGACTACATTGAAGGCAAAAAAGTAGTACTCCTTGGTGCCAAGCTAATTTGCACCCAAAAATACTAACCATTTATTACAGAAAATAACATGGCAGTACTGAGATACTCTGTCTTCTAGATCAGATGCACAAATTACTGAGGAATCGAGGGGCAAATCCCCCAGAGTCTAAGGAGATGATCATAGTCCACCACCTTTTGATACTATACAAAATCCTGATCTGTACTAAACTTAAACTTCTTGACCCACAGCCTCCTTGTCAATGCACCCAATTTAAGAATCAAATCAGAAGACTCTGGAGACAGAACAATGCTGTACTTTCAAACGAATAGTCAAGATCGTCTGTGTGTGTCAGTGTCTCTGGATCTTTTTATCTTTCCTACAAAAAAAAAAAAAGTCAACCTGTGCTTAGGATTTTTCTTCAGCAAATGCTTAGTCAGCAGATTTGACAGGTTTACTTTAATACAAAGATAAATGTGACAAGCTTGATATTAGATTGAAAAATTGATCCCACTTCCCCTAAAAGGAATATATTCAATAGCAAATCAAATTCGTACATAAACCATAAGGGATAGCGGTGTATATAAAGGGTAATGTCTTAATTTGAAGAATAATATGAAAAAAAAAGGGGGAGGGGAAAGTCCATATACAAAAAACACCCTGCAAGTGCTGTGGTAATGCAAAAAAAAAAAAGGGTCCAATTAAAATGAAATCCCAGACGTGTGGGTCCACCACCGTAAATGAAGTGACTGGCCGCTTACCGGAACCCCATGAGATCTCTAGAGATGAACACATGGAGACAGATCCATTCGCTATACAGCCCCAATACAGTTTGAGAGGTTCCAATCCGGTCATCATTCCAGTTCCAGAGTTATCCGAGCAGCATGACTACAATGCCCATTTAGACCCTCTGTAACGGGGGGTCATGGGGTTCCGGTAAGCGGCCAGTCACTTCATTTACGGTGGTGGACCCACACGTCTGGGATTTCATTTTAATTGGACCCTTTTTTTTTTTTGCATTACCACAGCACTTGCAGGGTGTTTTTTGTATATGGACTTTCCCCTCCCCCTTTTTTTTCATATTATTCTTCAAATTAAGACATTACCCTTTATATACACCGCTATCCCTTATGGTTTATGTACGAATTTGATTTGCTATTGAATATATTCCTTTTAGGGGAAGTGGGATCAATTTTTCAATCTAATATCAAGCTTGTCACATTTATCATATGTTTTCACAATATTTACTTATTATCGGCTGAGTACTCTTTTTCCAGTCATACAGATGTTAGTTTTTTGCTTTGAGCGCGAGTCAATATTTTTCTCACTTGATTTCTGTGTGTTTGTGTCACATATAGGACTCTGCAGCTTAGATGGTTAACATTATTTAATTTTGATGCGCAGTTATTTATCTATTTTTCTTACTTTAATACAACTCAGACTCATTCGTTGAAAGCCTAGATGACAAATAGCTAGAAGAGTAAAGGAGGTACATTTATAGGGACAAGTCTCCAAAGCCCAGGACTGCAACCGAAATATGTGAAGTAGCTATAAAGTATCCCACTGCCAAGGTAGCACATGTCTATAGTGATAAATAAAGGCTTACTCTGCCTCCAGGAGCTTAGGAATTCTTTCTACATCCATATACTGAGATTTCACAGAAGAATCATCACCCTGAAACCACCCAATTGCCATTGAGGATACTGCATACCACCATCGGCATATAGGATCTATACCTGCAAGACATTATAAAGGTTTCTTTTCAAGATAATGAACATAAAGATCTCATCATCTGTATTCACACACTAAATTGGCTCATTACATTCAACTAGAATACAAGGAAAAGGAGCGTACATATGTATGAATTCAGAATTTGCACATTAAATTGTTTGCAGTGGCGTTTCCTAAATATTTTGTCTCAGTACAAAAATTGAATTGTCTCAAATATGCAATTAAGCCACTGTATGTGAGGACAATGCTGCTTTCTTCAAATGTTTTGTTTTTTTTTGAGAGAGAGAGCACAAAAGGCCAGTGACACAAATGTCTGTTTGAGTAAAGGTTTGCAAAAAAACAGTATATACAGTATCTCACAAAAGTGAGTACACCCCTCACATTTTTGTAAATATTTTATTATATCTTTTCATGTGACAACACTGAAGAAATGACACTTTGCTACAATGTAAAGTAGTGAGTGTACAACTTGTATAACAGTGTAAATTTGCTGTCCCCTTAAAATAACTCAACACACAGTCATTAATGTCTAAACCGCTGCCAACAAAAGTGAGTACACCCCTAAGTGAAAATGTCCAAATTGGGCCCAATTATCCATTTTCCCTTCCCAGTGTCATGTGACTCGTTAGGTCTCAGGTGTGAATGGAGGGAAGGTGTGTTAAATTTGGTGTTATCGCTCTTACTCTCTCCTACTGGTCACTGGAAGTTCAAAATGGAACCTCATGGCAAATAACTCTGAGGATCTGAAAAAAAGAATTGTTGCTCCACATAAAGATGGGCTAGGCCAGTGATGGCAAACCTATGGCACGTGTCCCACAGCTGGCATGCCGAGCCCTCTCTGTGGGCACGTAGCACGCCGCCAGGATAGGGGAGGAAATCCCCCAGTAATGCAGTCACTTTCGCTGGCGTGCAGGCATGTTGTAGCCGGCTCCCTTCCTATCATGAGTGCGATCGGACAGTGGAGCTGCAGATGTGAGTAAAGCCCTGTCATGCACTGAGGGCAGCCCAGTGGAAAGGACAGCGCACGATGCCTCAATACCGAGGAAGAGAAGAATGATCCTCTCTTCCTGGACTTGGAGAGCCAATAGGAGAGCAGCTTCCTGTACAGGGGCTTGGGCGCTGAAGCATGGCAATGTGAAGGACTTTGGCTGTACATACACAGGTAGGACAGTGCTATGGGGGAGGAGACGCAGAGGACACGGCTTTGGGAAGGGCCCTGTATTCTGAGTACAATGCATCCATGTTATCCCTGTATTCTGAGCACTATCCCTGTATTCTGAGCACAATGCATCCATGTTATCCTTGTATTCTGAGCACTATCCCTGTATTCTGAGCACAATGCATCCATGTTATCCTTGTATTCTGAGCACTATCCCTGTATTCTGAGCACAATGCATCCATGTTATCCTTGTATTCTGAGCACTATCCCTGTATTCTGAGCACAATGCATCCATGTTATCCTTGTATTCTGAGCACTATCCCTGTATTCTGAGCACTATGCATCCATGTTATCCCTGCTTTCTGAGCACTATCCCTGTATTCTGAGCACAATGCATCCATGTTATCCTTGTATTCTGAGCACAATGCATCCATGTTATCCCTGTATTCTGAGCACTATCCCTGTATTCTGAGCACAATGCATCCATGTTATCCCTGTATTCTGAGCACAATGCATCCATGTTATCCCTGTATTCTGAGCACAATGCATCCATGTTATCCCTGTATTCTGAGCACAATGCATCCATGTTATCCCTGTATTCTGAGCACTATCCCTGTATTCTAAGCACAATGCATCCATGTTATCCTTGTATTCTGAGCACTATCCCTGTATTCTGAGCACAATGCATCCATGTTATCCTTGTATTCTGAGCACTATCCCTGTATTCTGAGCACAATGCATCCATGTTATCCTTGTATTCTGAGCACTATCCCTGTATTCTGAGCACAATGCATCCATGTTATCCTTGTATTCTGAGCACTATCCCTGTATTCTGAGCACAATGCATCCATGTTATCCTTGTATTCTGAGCACTATCCCTGTATTCTGAGCACTATGCATCCATGTTATCCCTGCTTTCTGAGCACTATCCCTGTATTCTGAGCACAATGCATCCATGTTATCCTTGTATTCTGAGCACAATGCATCCATGTTATCCCTGTATTCTGAGCACTATCCCTGTATTCTGAGCACAATGCATCCATGTTATCCCTGTATTCTGAGCACAATGCATCCATGTTATCCCTGTATTCTGAGCACAATGCATCCATGTTATCCCTGTATTCTGAGCACAATGCATCCATGTTATCCCTGTATTCTGAGCACTATCCCTGTATTCTAAGCACAATGCATCCATGTTATCCCTGTATTGTGAGCAAAATGCATCCATGTTATCCCTGTATTCTGAGCACAATGTATCCATGTTATCCCTGTATTCTGAGTACAATGCATCCATGTTATCCCTGTATTCTGAGCACTATCCCTGTATTCTGAGCACAATGCATCCATGTTATCCTTGTATTCTGAGCACTATCCCTGTATTCTGAGCACAATGCATCCATGTTATCCTTGTATTCTGAGCACTATCCCTGTATTCTGAGCACAATGCATCCATGTTATCCTTGTATTCTGAGCACTATCCCTGTATTCTGAGCACTATGCATCCATGTTATCCCTGCTTTCTGAGCACTATCCCTGTATTCTGAGCACAATGCATCCATGTTATCCTTGTATTCTGAGCACAATGCATCCATGTTATCCCTGTATTCTGAGCACTATCCCTGTATTCTGAGCACAATGCATCCATGTTATCCCTGTATTCTGAGCACAATGCATCCATGTTATCCCTGTATTCTGAGCACAATGCATCCATGTTATCCCTGTATTCTGAGCACAATGCATCCATGTTATCCCTGTATTCTGAGCACTATCCCTGTATTCTAAGCACAATGCATCCATGTTATCCCTGTATTGTGAGCAAAATGCATCCATGTTATCCCTGTATTCTGAGCACAATGTATCCATGTTGTCCCTGTATTCTGAGCACAATGCATCCATGTTATCCCTGTATTCTGAGCACAATCCCTGTATTCTGAGCACAATGCATCCATGTTGTCCTTGTATTCTGAGCACTATCCCTGTATTCTGAGCACAATGCATCCATGTTATCCTTGTATTCTGAGCACTATCCCTGTATTCTGAGCACTATGCATCCATGTTATCCCTGCTTTCTGAGCACTATCCCTGTATTCTGAGCACAATGCATCCATGTTATCCTTGTATTCTGAGCACAATGCATCCATGTTATCCCTGTATTCTGAGCACTATCCCTGTATTCTGAGCACAATGCATCCATGTTATCCCTGTATTCTGAGCACTACCCCTGTATTCTGAGCACAACGCATCCATGTTATCCTTGTATTATGACTGAGCACTATCCCTGTATTCTGAGCACAATGCATCCATGTTATCCCTGTATTCTGAGCACAATGAATCCATGTTATCCCTGTATTCTGAGTACGATCCCTGTATTCTGAGCACAATCCCTGTATTCTGAGCACAAGGCATCCATGTTATCCCTGTATTCTGAGCACAATGAATCCATGTTATCCCTGTATTCTGAGTACGATCCCTGTATTCTGAGCACAATGCATCCATGTTATCCCTGTATTCTGAGCACGATCCCTGTATTCTGAGCACGATCCCTGTATTCTGAGCACTATGCATCCATGTTATCCCTGTATTCTGAGCACTATCCCAGTATGGTGAGCACAATGCATCCATGTTATCCCTGTATTCTGAGCACTATCCCAGTATTCTGAGCACAATGCATCCATGTTATCCCTGTATTCTGAGTACAATGCATCCATTTTTATCCCAGTATTCTGAGCACTATCCATCCATGTTATCCCAGTATTCTGAGCACAATGCATCCATGTTATCCCTGTATTCTGAGCTTAACGCACTCCTTTGAAAAAGCACAAAATATTTTTTCTGGGCAGAATCATAAGTTTTTTGGTCCCTTAGGGCTCATTTAGAGGGATGATCAGTCCCATCCTCTGTACAGAGCCGCTGGTAGGTTTAATTCCATTTTGGCACTTTGAAATAAATAAGTTGGTTTTGTGTCGCTGTTTGGGCACTCGGGCTCAAAAAGGTTCGCCATCACTGGGCTAGGCTATAAGAACATTGTCAAGACCCTAAAACTGAGCTGCAGCATGGTGGCCAAGACCATACAGCGGTTTAACAAGCCAGGTTCCACTCAACAGGCCTCGCCATGGTCGACCAAAGAAGCTGAATGCACGTGTTCAGCGTCACATCCAGAGGTTCTCTGCGTGCTGCCAGCATTGCTGCAGAGGTTGAAGGGGTGAGGGGTCAGCCTGTCAGTGCTCAGACCATACTCCGCACACTGCATAAAATTGGTCTGCATGGCTGACATCCCAGATGGAAGCCCCTTCTAAAGATGATGCACAAGAGAGCCTGCAAACAGTTTGCTGAAGACAAGCAGACTAAGGAAGTGGGTTACTGTAATCATGTCCTGTGGTCTGATGAGACCCAAATAAACTTATTTGGTTCAGATGGTGTCAAGCATGTGTGGCGGCAACCAGGTGAGGAGTACAAAGACAAGTGTGTCTTGCCTACAGTCAATCATGGTGGTGGAAGTGTCATGGTCTGAAGCTGCATGAGTGCTGCTGGCACTGGGGAGCTACAGTTCATTGAGGGACCCATGAATGCCAACGTGTGCTGTGACATACTGAAGCAGAGCATGATCCCCCTCCCTTCAGAGACTGGGGCGCAGGCCAACATGAAAACGACCCCAAACACACCTCCAAGACGACCACTGCCTTGCTAAATAAGCTGAGGGTAAAGGTGATGGACTGGCCAAGCATGTCTCCAGACCTAAACCCTATTGAGCACCTGTGGGGAATCCTCAAATGGAAGGTGGAGGAGCGCAAGATCTCTAACATCCACCAGCTCCATGATGTCATCATGGAGGAGCAGAAGAGGACTCCAGTGGCAACCTGTGATGCTCTGGTGAACTCCATGCCCAAGAGGCATGTGCTGGAAAATAATGGTGGCCACACAAGTTATTGACACTTTTGGGCCCAGTTTGGACATTTTCACTTAGGGGTGTACTCACTTTTGTATGCAGCGGTTTAGACATTAATGGCTGTGTGTTGAGTTATTTTGAGGGGACAGCAAATTTACACTGTTCTACAAACTGTACACTCAGTACTTTACATTTTAGCAAAGTGTCATTTCCCTCAGTGTTGTCACATGAAAAGATATAATAAAATATTTAAAAAATGTGAGGGGTGTATTCACTTTTGTGAGATACCGTATCTACTAAAATCAGCATCAACAAATCAAGGAAATTGGTACAATGCAGTACTAAGCATTTAACAGTCATACAAATCAGAGACCAGAAAATCTTGAAAGATGTTGATCAGATAGGGAAGCCTTTCTCAACATTTTCAGCATGGAGGAACCCTTGAAATACCTTTCTGGTGTCAGGTAACCCCTGCCATTAATTACTATATCTACAGCTTATAGTAGTGTGATGATCACTGGGAATAATGCTCCCTACATTTTTAGTCATTGGGGAAAAAACCCTTTAGAGATTGCTAAAAGAACATTGGTGTAAATGGTTATTCATCTGAGAGGCAGAAGTTGCTCATTGTGCAAGGAACCTCCTAGAAACCTCTGGAGAAACCATAATTGAGAACGGCTGCCATATGGTATACTCTGTTTTTCAGTTAAACACTTGCAGCAGGAGAAGGGAAGGTTATGTGTGAAACACACGTCTTGTGTGCTCAAACGGTCAATTGCAATAGGCTTAAAAGGGATACAAAGTAGTTTTGCATATAATTAGGTCAGGGGCTAAAAATTACAAAATTTAAAAAATATATTTCTTTAATCGTACATCATGGGACACGGAGCCATAGTAATTACTATGTGGGTTATAGTCCACCTTCAGGTGCTGGACACTGGCACACCCTTAACAGGAAGTTGCCTTCCTAGATACTCCCAGTAGTGGGAGGGGTTATATTAGTTTTTTCGCCAGTGTCTAAGGTGTTGGTCACGAGTAAAGATGTGCTGTGCTGGGCTCCTCTGGAGCAATCCTTGCTGGGGCTAGCCATGCAGCCGGATCCATTCAAAGTGTCTTTTAGGCCGAATTGAATGGTACCCGGGCCTCATGTCCGAAGAAACAAGGTTTTGCCTGTAAACGCTTCTCTTTTTAGAAAGCTGGACCCCGGGATCCAGTACTTTTGGTATTACGGCCATAAAGTTTTACTGGCGGTGGTGCTATTACAGGTCCAGGATTGTGGGTTTCCCCGAGGATCCCCGACTCCTGAAGGTTTGTTGACAGAACCCACCGTGAAGGGTGAAGAATGGGTCTGTTGGTTTTTACCATAGAAAACCCTGCGGCGGGAAAGGTAAGTGGAGTTTTCTAAGAAATTTTTGAATTTGCTAATGAAATGTCTCCTTTATTTAATAAGTAATGGCATGCCTATGTGTCACCACTGGAAGACGAATTCACTCGGGACCGTGGTGAGGCTGATGACTCCTTATGAGGTGTCAAATGCGGGAGGGCCAGCTTTCACAATCTGTAAGATTGATGGTACAATTTCTTGCTGAATGATCCACTCCACATTTATGTACCCTTAACTGAGTGTTTGTGTTCGCTAAAGCCTCCTCAGGCTATGCATGCTTTTTCCTGTCCATTCTTTGTTGGAAAAGTTTTTTGTATCCGGAGGATCACCCAGATAAGCATTTTCCTTTCTAAAAAGTTTTCACACTTTATCCTATGGTAGAGAAAATTCACCAAGTCGGGTATACCAGCAATTAACGCTACTATAGCCTTTGTGAGCAAGTTTGACTTGTCCGGCAGACAATACTCAAATACTTAGGGATCCAACGGATAAAAGGTTGGAATTCCTATTTAAAAAAAACAAAAGAAAAAACACTTTTTTCTCTGGCACGTTGAGTGTCTCAGCCTACGCTGACAGTAATTGGTTAATCGTTGAGAGACCAGTTTAAGCAGGTGTTCAAAGTTATCCTGCTCAGCAGGTTCAGGAAGTAGCTTTATGTTTGCAAAAGTTGCTATGACAGATTCTATCCTTTAGGCCTTGCGCCCTTCGCTAAACGGCATGCAAGAAGCTCCTGGCTAGTCTTCCTTTTTGCAGAGAAACAGCTATCTGGGGATATTTTGGATAATATATCCAAAGAATTTCTAGTAAAAGAAAGATACCCCTTTTGCCATTTAAGCGAAGGAGTAAACAAAATTATTTCAAAGCTCCTTCTTCTGTGCCAGGGGCATCAGCCTCCAGGCAGTCACGACGGCTTCCACAGTCAGGTTCAAAGGGTAATTCTCAGGGTTAACCCCAGGGACAAAAGAGGTCTTGGGGGAGGAAGCCTACAAGATACTGTAGCCTCCTTATGAGGATGTGACCCTGCTTGCTCAATAGGGAGAATTCTTCTGCAGTTCTCAGGGATCTGGCAGAAGGAGTGTCAAGACGAATGGAGGACTTCCTCAATAGCTCCAAGGTACAAACTGGAGTTCCAAGAGTTTCTGTCTCCTTGTTTTCTCAGATCATAGGTTCCTAAGGATCCAGAGAAAAATAAATCTCTCAAGCATTGGACCATCTTTTGGCAAAAAGTGTTCATGGTGGCACCCATGTAAGAGCAGAGGTTGGGGTTTGGTTAAATCCAAATGGACATTCTGGATCTCAAAAATCTAAAATTCAATTCCTGAATATAATCTCTCTTTTTTTGCATGAAGTCAATCCAATCTGTTATCTCCATCCTACAAGGAGGAGACGTCAAAGATGCATATCTCCATATGCCTATTTTCTCGCTCACTAGTAATATCTACTTTCAAAGTGGAAAATCTTCATTTTCAGTGTGTAGCTCTGCTTTCTGATATAGCTGCTGCACCTCGAGTACAAAGGTTCTGGCCCCTCTTCTAGCCAGATTAAGGGCCCAAGGTATAACGATTATGGTTACCTAGTCGATCTGTTCTTGATGGACCAGTCGGTAGCCCGCTTAGACCAAAGTATGGTCACCACATTCGACTACCTGGAATATCTAGGTTGGATTCTCAACCTAGGAGGAATCTTCTTTAAAACCATGAAGAAAATACTTCGGTCTGATCATAGGTACACCCAAGAAAAGGGTATTCTTAGCCCAGGCAAAGATCAGCACCATAAAGGAACTGATTTAGGCAGTCGAAGCAAGATGAATTTCTCCTATTCAACTTTGCATGAGGTTATTGGCAAAGATGGTGGCTTCATTCTATGCCGTTCCTTTGCTCAGTTTCATTCTAGACTGCTGCAAAACAGTATCCTATCGGCTTGAAACAAAAGGTTCAAGCTCTACATTCCCAATGTGTCTGACTCCAAAGCCTACGGCCACATTACCCTGATCGCGCCCGATCTCGTCTGATCTTGGAGGCTAAGCAGGGTCGGGCCTGGTTAGTACTTGGATGAAAGACCACCTGGAAATACCAGGTGCTGTAGGGTGGGTGCGCCGGAGCCTCAGTTTATGGTTAACATCCAAAAATCTGCTAAGGGGAAAATCCTTCCTTCAGTTACCTGGGAAATAGTAACAACACATGCCAACCTTTTTTTTTTTTTTTTTAGGTTGGGGGACAGTCCTGAAAGAGGCAGCTGTCCAAGAGAAGTGACCCAGATCAGAAATGGCCTTGCCCATTAACATTTTAGAAATTCAGGCAGAGCACTTGGTCCTGAACGTTCAGTTTAAGGTATTGTCCTGCCAAGATTCAATCCGTCTATGCCACAGCAATGGCCTATATAATCACCAAGGGGGCACAAGAAGTTGTGCGGCCCAGAGAAAGGTGAAACATATCCTATCTTGGGCAGAAAACAATGTACTTTGCCTATCGGCAGTCTTCATTCTAGGAATAGAAAATTGGCAGGCGGACTACTTGAGTCGCCAGCAGTTGTTCACAGGAGAATGGTTCCTTCACCCCGATATCTTCCTGTGAATATGTCAAAAATGGGGGATCCCAGGCATAGATTTGTTTGCGTCCAGGTTCAACAAAGAAATCGACAACCTTGTGTCAAGAACATAGGATCCACTAGCATGCGGAACAGATGCCTTGCTATTCCCATGGAATCAGTTCTCACTGATTTGTGCATTCCCTCCTATTCTGCCTGCGTCCACGACTTCTTCACAGGATCAAGCATGAAGGAAAATCATTGATTCTTGTGACCTCCAGCGGGGTTCAGGAAATCTTGGTATGCAGAGATCGTAGAGATGGCAGCAGGGGACCCATGGACCCTACCATCACGGCCAGACCTTCTCCCTCAAGGTCCAGAGTTCCATCCTACTTTACAAACGCTAAATTTAATGGTTTGGATATTGAGACCCACACTCTGAAGAAGCGTGGACTGTCAGGTTCGGTAGTTTTCTACCTTGGTTAATGCAAGGGAGCCGGCCTCCATAATTATATATTATGAAGTCTGGGAAACATATGTCTCCTGGTGTGAAACCAGGAGTTGGAACCCCAGGAAATAGGTCAAGGTAGAGTCCTTGACTTTTCTGCAGATGGGGTGAGAAATAAAGCTGGCCTTGAATGCTTTCTAAGGATAGGTCTCGGCCTTATCGGTATTATTTCAACTACCACTTACTTTGCATTCTTTGGTTCATAACTTTATTAAGGGGGTAACATGGCTTAATCTCCGGTTAAGTAACCCCTAAACCCTTGGGACTTGAATTTAGTTTTGTCGGCATTACAAAACAGCCTTTTTTTGGGCCGATGCGACATATTCCCTTAGTCCTTTTTTGACAAGGAAACTATTTTTTCTGGCAACCATATCTGCTGCAAGAAGGGTATCAGTATTGGCTGCTCTTTCTTGTAATGAGCCATATTTTTATTGTTCACAAGGATAAGGTACTATTGCGTCCTCATCCTAACTTTTTACCAAAGGTGGTTTCAGGTTTTCATCCAAACCAGGATATTGTTCTGCCTTCATTTTTCCAGAACCCTGTGCTTTGGAAGAAAAATCACTACATTTTCTTGATGTGGTGAGAGCAGTCAATGTCTACTTAAAGGCAATTGCTCAGATTCGGAAAATGGATGTTTTGTTCGTATTGCCTGAAGGCCCTAAAAGAGGACCGGCAGCATCGAAATTTACTATTTCTAAATGGATTCGACATGTAATCGTTCAAGCTTATGGTTTAAAGAGGTAGTTCTACCCTCTCTAATCAAAACACACTCAATTCTGCAAGGCCGCAACTTTGTCTTCAATACATACATTTACCAGATTCTATCTGGTGGATCTAAAAAGACATGAGGATGTCGCCTTTGGGTGCAGTGTACTGCAGGCAGCAGTATAAATCCTCTGATCTCATGGTGCCCTACTTGGTTGTGTCTCCCTCCCCTAAGTTGGCATTGCTCTGGGACATCCCACATAGTAATTACTATGGCTCAGTGTCCCGTGATGTATGATTAAAGAAAATAAGATTTTTATAACAGCTTACCTGTAAAATCCTTTTCTTTTGAAGTACATCATGGGACACAGAGGTCCCACCCCTCTTTCTAGTATACACGTGTATTGCTTTGCTACAAAACTGAGATACTCCCAGTAGTGGGAGGGGTTATATAGGGAGGCAACTTCCTGTTTAGGGTGTGCCAGTGTCCAGCACCTGAAGGTGGACTATAACCCACATAGTAATTACTATGGCTCTGTGTCCCGTGATGTACTTTTTACAGGTAAGCTGTTATAAAAACCTATTTTTTGTTTTAAAATATTGCCAGAAGAAGAAACTTAAAGCGGAGTTCCACCCAAAAGTGGAACTTCTGCTTTAAGTACTCCTAGCCCTCTGACACACCACAATAGGCATGTCATTTTTTGGGGGGGGGGCTGGGTACCTGGTTTGGAGTGGGACTTCCGGTCCCACTTCCTCCTTCCGACCCCTGACCGCCTAGGCGATTCCTAGTTGGCCCCTCCCTCCCAACAATGTTCTGGGACACGTGACAGGTCCCAGAACATTGCCTGGCCATTGACAGAGGGTAGCTCAGTGCGCGCCCAGCTTTGAAGCCGTAAACTGTCACAGCTGGGCACTCAAAATCACAATGTTGGCACTGCGAAGAGGAGGGGGAGGGAACGAAGGCTTCGGGCGGCCGCATCGCTGGATATACTTTTTGTAGCTGCTGACTTAATAAACTCAAAAACCAGTGGAACTCCGCTTTAAGGCCCCTTTCACACTTGGACTGCGAAGTCGCATGACAAGTCTTACCCCATGATTTCCAATGAGTACCATTCATAACTGTGTGACTTCAAAATAGTCCCTACACTACTTTGGTCTGACTTTGATGCGACTTGAAGTCCATAGACCTCAAAATTACACAGGCATTGCTTCAAGTCGCATCAAAAAAAATCACGCCAAAAATCACACGACTTTCAGATCGCACAAGTGTGAAAGGGGCGTAAGGCTTCTTTTTACATATTGTCCTATATCTCCTTAAATGTAAAAAGGTCTGTTTACAAAGCACACTAGCTAAAGCTGAAATTTTCACACACAAATGAATAAGTCAGAGCAGTGACTCCTAGCTCTCCCTTCAAATGCCTGTCCAAGGTTTCTGTGAGACCTCAGGCCTGAAAAAGGAGAATATTTACTGTGCACTCAGAAAACCCATAGTGCTCGTGGTAAAATGTGAATTGCACCAAAAATCCGTTGGTAGTGAATCAATCACCTCATAAAACACATGTGCCTGGAAAATTAAACTGCAATGAATGTTTGCCAAATGTCAGATTGACAGCCTTATAAAAATACGCCCCTTGGTGTTTATTTGAAAACAAAGATTACATATATACACATTTAAAATTGAAATATATTCACAATGGTACATCAGTACTGGGGAATTTGTCAAGTTTATAAAGACCTTTTTTCACTATAAAAAAAAAAAAAAAAAAGCAGAAAAAAGAAGCTCAATGAAGGAACACACTTATGTGAGAAGGAATGAGCTCTGTGCAATTTTTGATACTTGCATGCAAAATCTAATTATAGGGTTTGATTTGCTGCTGTAGGTTCTGTTCAGTGCAACTGTGGTTATATGTTCTGCTATAGTGAAAAATTGTAAACAAGACCCGCTGCACTAAGTTATTAGCTCGGGAGGTTTACTGAAAGCCAACCTTATTATATAATACAGGATTTATATGGCACCAACTGGTTGCTCAGTGCTTTGTTATGGATCCAAGCGTGTGACCAAAGGCTTCCTGTACCCGCACACACTGCTCCATTTATTGGCAAATGCATCCAAAAACACACTTCACTTACCACCCATGTGCAATTCTCCACTCATTACCACTGCGCCCGTGTACTACCCCATGTGTCACAAACTTGCGTGATTTTTGAACTCTGTACACATATTTTTACAGTCATACAACCAAGACAATTTTAAAGCAACCCCGTCACTAAAAACTTCACATTAATTTAACCCCTGCAAGGAAAACATTGAATATTTACCTGTCCGGCTGCCCTCATCACAGAGCTCTGCAATAGTGAGGAGCTACCGATGCTTGAAAATCCTGCAGAATCCAACTCCTTTGAGAAAGTCAGATTTCTGGTTGTCTGCTGCACTCACTGGTTCAATCTGCCTGCCTCTACTTCACTACGG